>NW_027332541.1:0-125257 GCF_002575655.3 Aegilops tauschii subsp. strangulata
AAAAAGTCAGGAGTTCAAATAAGTTTTAAAAAATGAAATCCCTTTGTAACACACGAGTTTCCGTATGAAATCCTGATACTTTGAAAGATATTGTCCGTTTTGTACACGAAGTGCATCTAGTTTTTGCCGTAACCCTCTCAGCTTTCTTGCACATGCTATGTGGATGAAATGATGATACCATGCCAAGTTTCAACCTTTTCAGAGTTCATTTGAAATGCTTTTCAATTTTACGGTCTTATAGCTCAAAATAATTTGTAAATGTATGAAAAACAACAAATGAAGTCAGAAAGGATTGAAAAATGATGATGTGGCTTTGAATGGTGCATTTTGAACACACAAAAAGTCAGGAGTTCAAATAAGTTTTAAAAAATGAAATCCCTTTGTAACAGGCAAGTTTCCATATGAAATCCCGATACTTTGAAAGAGATTGTCCGTTTTGTACACGAAGTGCATCCAGTTTTTGCCGTAACCCTCTCAACTTTCTTGCACATGCTATGTGCATGAAATGATGATACCATGCCAACTTTCAACCTTTTCAGAGTTCATTTGAAATGCTTTTCAATTTTAGGGTCTTATAGCTCAAAATAATTAGTAAATGCATGAAAAATAACAAATGAAGTCAGAAAGGATTGAAAAATTATGATGTGGCCTTGAATGGTACATTTTGAACACACAAAAAGTCAGGAGTTCAAATAAGTTTTAAAAAATGAAGTCCCTTTGTAACAGACGAGTTTCCGTATGAAATCCTGATACTTTGAAAGAGATTGTCCATTTTGTACACGAAGTGCATCCAGTTTTTGCCGTAACCCTCTCAACTTTCTTGCACATGCTATGTGGATGAAATGATGATACCATGCCAACTTTCAACCTATTCAGAGTTCATTTGAAATGCTTTTCAATTTAAGGGTCTTATAGCTCAAAATAATTAGTAAATGCATGAAAAATAACAAATGAAGTCAGAAAGGATTGAAAAATGATGATGTGGCCTTGAATGGTGCATTTTGAACACACAAAAAGTCGGGAGTTCAAATAAGTTTTAAAAAATGAAATCCCTTTGTAACAGACAAATTTCCGTATGAAATCCTGATACTTTGAAAGAGATTGTCCGTTTTGTACACGAAGTGCATCCAGTTTTTGCCGTAACCCTCTCAGCTTTCTTGCACATGCTATGCGGATGAAATGATGATACCATGCCAACTTTCAACCTTTTCAGAGTTCATTTGAAATGCTTTTCAATTTTAGGGTCTTATAGCTCAAAATAATTAGTAAATGCATGGAAAATAACAAATGAAGACAGAAAGGATTGAAAAATGATGATGTGGCTTTGAATGGTGCATTTTGAACACACAAAAAGTCAGGAGTTCAAATAAGTTTTAAAAAATGAAATCCCTTTGTAAGAGACGAGTTTCCGTATGAAATCCTCATACTTTGAAAGAGATTGTCCGTTTTGTACACGAAGTGCATCCAGTTTTTGCCGTAACCCTCTCAACTTTCTTGCACATGCTATGTGGATGAAATGATGATACCATGCCAACTTTCAACCTTTTCAGAGTTCGTTTGAAATGCTTTTCAATATTAGGGTCTTATAGCTCAAAATAATTATTAAATGCATGAAAAGTAACAAATGAAGTCAGAAAGGATTGAAAAATGATGATGTGGCTTTGAATGGTGCATTTTGAACACACAAAAAGTCAGGAGGTCAAGTATGTTTTAAAAAATGAAATCCCTTTGTAACAGACGAGTTTCCGTATGAAATCCTGATACTTTGAAAGAGATTGTCCGTTTTGTACACGAAGTGCATCCAGTTTTTGACGTAACTCTCTCAACTTTCTTGCACATGCTATGTGGATGAAATGATGATACCATGCCAACTTTCAACCTTTTCAGAGTTCATTTGAAATGCTTTTCAATTTTAGGGTCTTATAGCTCAAAATAATTAGTAAATGCATGAAAAATAACAAATGAAGTCAGAAAGGATTGAAAAATGATGATGTGGCCTTGAATGGGGCATTTTGAACACACAAAAAGTCAGGAGTTCAAATAAGTTTTAAAAAATGAAATCCCTTTGTAACACACGAGTTTCCGTATGAAATCCTGATACTTTGAAAGATATTGTCCGTTTTGTACATGAAGTGCATCCAGTTTTTGCTGTAACCCTCTCAGCTTTCATCCACATGCTATGTGGATGAAATGATGATACCATGCCAAGTTTCAACCTTTTCAGAGTTCATTTGAAATGCTTTTCAATTTTACGGTCTTATAGCTCAAAATAATTAGTAAATGTATGAAAAATAACAAATGAAGTCAGAAAGGATTGAAAAATGATGATGTGGCTTTGAATGGTGCATTTTGAACACACAAAAAGTCAGGAGTTCAAATAAGTTTTAAAAAATGAAATCCCTTTGTAACAGGCAAGTTTCCATATGAAATCCCAATACTTTGAAAGAGATTGTCCGTTTTGTACACGAAGTGCATCCAGTTTTTGCCGTAACCCTCTCAACTTTCTTGCACATGCTATGTGGATGAAATGATGATACCATGCCAACTTTCAACCTTTTCAGAGTTCATTTGAAATGCTTTTCAATTTTAGGGTCTTATAGCTCAAAATAATTAGTAAATGCATGAAAAATAACAAATGAAGTCAGAAAGGATTGAAAAATTATGATGTGGCCTTGAATGGTACATTTTGAACACACAAAAAGTCAGGAGTTCAAATAAGTTTTAAAAAATGAAATCCCTTTGTAACAGACGAGTTTCCGTATGAAATCCTGATACTTTGAAAGAGATTGTCCATTTTGTACACGAAGTGCATCCAGTTTTTGCCGTAACCCTCTCAACTTTCTTGCACATGCTATGTGGATGAAATGATGATACCATGCCAACTTTCAACCTATTCAGAGTTCATTTGAAATGCTTTTCAATTTAAGGGTCTTATAGCTCAAAATAATTAGTAAATGCATGAAAAATAACAAATGAAGTCAGAAAGGATTGAAAAATGATGATGTGGCTTTGAATGGTGCATTTTGAACACACAAAAAGTCGGGAGTTCAAATAAGTTTTAAAAAATGAAATCCCTTTGTAACAGACAAATTTCCGTATGAAATCCTGATACTTTGAAAGAGATTGTCCGTTTTGTACACGAAGTGCATCCAGTTTTTGCCGTAACCCTCTCAGCTTTCTTGCACATGCTATGCGGATGAAATGATGATACCATGCCAACTTTAAACCTTTTCAGAGTTCATTTGAAATGCTTTTCAATTTTAGGGTCTTATAGCTCAAAATAATTAGTAAATGCATGGAAAATAACAAATGAAGTCAGAAAGGATTGAAAAATGATGATGTGGCTTTGAATGGTGCATTTTGAACACACAAAAAGTCAGGAGTTCAAATAAGTTTTAAAAAATGAAATCCCTTTGTAACAGACGAGTTTCCGTATGAAATCCTCATACTTTGAAAGAGATTGTCCGTTTTGTGCACGAAGTGCATCCAGTTTTTGCCGTAGCCCTCTCAACTTTCTTGCACATGCTATGTGGATGAAATGATGATACCATGCCAACTTTCAACCTTTTCAGAGTTCATTTGAAAAGCATTTCAATTTTATGGTCTTATAGCTCAAAATAATTACTAAATGCATGAAAAATAACAAATGAAGTCAGAAAGGATTGAAAAATGATGATGTGGCTTTGAATGGTGCATTTTGAACACACAAAAAGTCAGGAGTTCAAATAAGTTTTAAAAAATGAAATCCCTTTGTAGGAGATGAGTTTCCGTATGAAATCCTGATAGTTTGAAAGAGATTGTCCGTTTTGTACACGAAGTGCATCCAGTTTTTGCCGTAACCCTCTCAACTTTCTAGCACATGCTATGTGGATGAAATGATGATACCATGCTTAAGAGTTCATTTGAAATGCTTTTCAATTTTAGGGTCTTATAGCTCAAAATAATTAGTAAATGCATGAAAAATAACAAATGAAGTCAGAAAAGATTGAAAAATGATGATGTGGCCTTGAATGGTGCATTTTGAACACACAAAAAGTCAGGAGTTCAAATAAGTTTTAAAAAATGAAATCCCTTGGTAACACACGAGTTTCCGTATGAAATCCTGATACTTTGAAACAGATTGTCCGTTTTGTACACGAAGTGCGTCCAGTTTTTGCCGTAACCCTCTCAACTTTCTTGCGCATGCTATGTGGATGAAATGATGATACCATGCCAACTTTCAACCTTTTCCGAGTTCATTTGAAATGCTTTTCAATTTTAGGGTCTTATAGCTCAAAATAATTAGTAAATGCATGAAAAATAACAAATGAAGTCAGAAAGGATTAAAAAATGATGATGTGGCTTTGAACGGTGCATTTTCAACACACAAAAAGTCAGGAGTTCAAATAAGTTTTAAAAAATGAAATCCCTTTGTAACAGACGAGTTTCCGTATGAAATCAGGATACTTTGAAAGAGATTGTCCGTTTTGTACACGAAGTGCATCCAGTTGTTGCCGTAACCCCCTCAACTTTCTTGCACATGCTATGTGGATGAAATGATGATACCATGCCAACTTTCAACCTTTTCAGAGTTCATTTGAAATGCTTTTCAATTTTAGGGTCTTATAGCTCAAAATAATTAGTAAATGCTTGAAAAATAACAAATGATGTCAGAAAGGATTGAAAAATGATGATGTGGCTTTGAATGGTGCATTTTGAACACACAAAAAGTCAGGAGTTCAAATAAGTTTTAAAAAATGAAGTCCCTTTGTAACAGACGAGTTTCCGTATGAAATCCTGATACTTTGAAAGAGATTGTCCGTTTTGTACATGAAGTGCATCCTGTTTTTGCCGTAACCCTCTCAACTTTCTTGCACATGCTATGTGGATGAAATGATGATACCATGCCACCTTTCAACCTATTCAGAGTTCATTTGAAATGCTTTTCAATTTAAGGGTCTTATAGCTCAAAATAATTAGTAAATGCATGAAAAATAACAAATGAAGTCAGAAAGGATTGAAAAATGATGATGTGGCTTTGAATGGTGCATTTTGAACACACAAAAAGTCGGGAGTTCAAATAAGTTTTAAAAAATGAAATCCCTTTGTAATAGACGAGTTTCCGTATGAAATCCTGATACTTTGAAAGAGATTGTCCATTTTGTACACGAAGTGCATCCAGTTGTTGCCGTAACCCCCTCAACTTTCTTGCTCATGCTATGTGGATGAAATGATGATACCATGCCAACTTTCAACCTTTTCAGAGTTCATTTGAAATGCCTTTCAATTTTAGGGTCTTATAGCTCAAAATAATTAGTAAATGCTTGAAAAATAACAAATGATGTCAGAAAGGATTGAAAAATGATGATGTGGCTTTGAATGGTGCATTTTGAACACACAAAAAGTCAGGAGTTCAAATAAGTTTTAAAAAATGAAGTCCCTTTGTAACACACGAGTTTCCGTATGAAATCCTGATACTTTGAAAGAGATTGTCCATTTTGTACATGAAGTGCATCCAGTTTTTGCCGTAACCCTCTCAACTTTCTTGCACATGCTATGTGGATGAAATGATGATACCATGCCAACTTTCAACCTATTCAGAGTTCATTTGAAATGCTTTTCAATTTAAGGGTCTTATAGCTCAAAATAATTAGTAAATGCATGAAAAATAACAAATGAAGTCAGAAAGGATTGAAAAATGATGATGTGGCTTTGAATGGTGCATTTTGAACACACAAAAAGTCAGGAGTTCAAATAAGTTTTAAAAAATGAAGTCCCTTTGTAACAGACGAGTTTCCGTATGAAATCCTGATACTTTGAAAGAGATTGTCCGTTTTGTACACGAAGTGCATCCAGTTTTTGCCGTAACCCTCTCAGCTTTCTTGCACATGCTATGCGGATGAAATGATGATACCATGCCAACTTTCAACCTTTTCAGAGTTCATTTGAAATGCTTTTCAATTTAAGGGTCTTATAGCTCAAAATAATTAGTAAATGCATGAAAAATAACAAATGAAGTCAGAAAGGATTGAAAAATGATGATGTGGCTTTGAATGGTGCATTTTGAACACACAAAAAGTCGGGAGTTCAAATAAGTTTTAAAAAATGAAATCCCTTTGTAACAGACAAATTTCCGTATGAAATCCTGATACTTTGAAAGAGATTGTCCGTTTTGTACACGAAGTGCATCCAGTTTTTGCCGTAACCCTCTCAGCTTTCTTGCACATGCTATGCGGATGAAATGATGATACCATGCCAACTTTAAACCTTTTCAGAGTTCATTTGAAATGCTTTTCAATTTTAGGGTCTTATAGCTCAAAATAATTAGTAAATGCATGGAAAATAACAAATGAAGTCAGAAAGGATTGAAAAATGATGATGTGGCTTTGAATGGTGCATTTTGAACACACAAAAAGTCAGGAGTTCAAATAAGTTTTAAAAAATGAAATCCCTTTGTAACAGACGAGTTTCCGTATGAAATCCTCATACTTTGAAAGAGATTGTCCGTTTTGTGCACGAAGTGCATCCAGTTTTTGCCGTAGCCCTCTCAACTTTCTTGCACATGCTATGTGGATGAAATGATGATACCATGCCAACTTTCAACCTTTTCAGAGTTCATTTGAAAAGCATTTCAATTTTATGGTCTTATAGCTCAAAATAATTACTAAATGCATGAAAAATAACAAATGAAGTCAGAAAGGATTGAAAAATGATGATGTGGCTTTGAATGGTGCATTTTGAACACACAAAAAGTCAGGAGTTCAAATAAGTTTTAAAAAATGAAATCCCTTTGTAGGAGATGAGTTTCCGTATGAAATCCTGATACTTTGAAAGAGATTGTCCGTTTTGTACACGAAGTGCATCCAGTTTTTGCCGTAACCCTCTCAACTTTCTAGCACATGCTATGTGGATGAAATGATGATACCATGCTTAAGAGTTCATTTGAAATGCTTTTCAATTTTAGGGTCTTATAGCTCAAAATAATTAGTAAATGCATGAAAAATAACAAATGAAGTCAGAAAAGATTGAAAAATGATGATGTGGCCTTGAATGGTGCATTTTGAACACACAAAAAGTCAGGAGTTCAAATAAGTTTTAAAAAATGAAATCCCTTGGTAACACACGAGTTTCCGTATGAAATCCTGATACTTTGAAACAGATTGTCCGTTTTGTACACGAAGTGCGTCCAGTTTTTGCCGTAACCCTCTCAACTTTCTTGCGCATGCTATGTGGATGAAATGATGATACCATGCCAACTTTCAACCTTTTCCGAGTTCATTTGAAATGCTTTTCAATTTTAGGGTCTTATAGCTCAAAATAATTAGTAAATGCATGAAAAATAACAAATGAAGTCAGAAAGGATTAAAAAATGATGATGTGGCTTTGAATGGTGCATTTTCAACACACAAAAAGTCAGGAGTTCAAATAAGTTTTAAAAAATGAAATCCCTTTGTAACAGACGAGTTTCCGTATGAAATCAGGATACTTTGAAAGAGATTGTCCGTTTTGTACACGAAGTGCATCCAGTTGTTGCCGTAACCCCCTCAACTTTCTTGCACATGCTATGTGGATGAAATGATGATACCATGCCAACTTTCAACCTTTTCAGAGTTCATTTGAAATGCTTTTCAATTTTAGGGTCTTATAGCTCAAAATAATTAGTAAATGCTTGAAAAATAACAAATGATGTCAGAAAGGATTGAAAAATGATGATGTGGCTTTGAATGGTGCATTTTGAACACACAAAAAGTCAGGAGTTCAAATAAGTTTTAAAAAATGAAGTCCCTTTGTAACAGACGAGTTTCCGTATGAAATCCTGATACTTTGAAAGAGATTGTCCGTTTTGTACATGAAGTGCATCCTGTTTTTGCCGTAACCCTCTCAACTTTCTTGCACATGCTATGTGGATGAAATGATGATACCATGCCACCTTTCAACCTATTCAGAGTTCATTTGAAATGCTTTTCAATTTAAGGGTCTTATAGCTCAAAATAATTAGTAAATGCATGAAAAATAACAAATGAAGTCAGAAAGGATTGAAAAATGATGATGTGGCTTTGAATGGTGCATTTTGAACACACAAAAAGTCGGGAGTTCAAATAAGTTTTAAAAAATGAAATCCCTTTGTAATAGACGAGTTTCCGTATGAAATCCTGATACTTTGAAAGAGATTGTCCATTTTGTACACGAAGTGCATCCAGTTGTTGCCGTAACCCCCTCAACTTTCTTGCACATGCTATGTGGATGAAATGATGATACGATGCCAACTTTCAACCTTTTCAGAGTTCATTTGAAATGCCTTTCAATTTTAGGGTCTTATAGCTCAAAATAATTAGTAAATGCTTGAAAAATAACAAATGATGTCAGAAAGGATTGAAAAATGATGATGTGGCTTTGAATGGTGCATTTTGAACACACAAAAAGTCAGGAGTTCAAATAAGTTTTAAAAAATGAAGTCCCTTTGTAACACACGGGTTTCCGTATGAAATCCTGATACTTTGAAAGAGATTGTCCATTTTGTACATGAAGTGCATCCAGTTTTTGCCGTAACCCTCTCAACTTTCTTGCACATGCTATGTGGATGAAATGATGATACCATGCCAACTTTCAACCTATTCAGAGTTCATTTGAAATGCTTTTCAATTTAAGGGTCTTATAGCTCAAAATAATTAGTAAATGCATGAAAAATAACAAATGAAGTCAGAAAGGATTGAAAAATGATGATGTGGCTTTGAATGGTGCATTTTGAACACACAAAAAGTCAGGAGTTCAAATAAGTTTTAAAAAATGAAGTCCCTTTGTAACAGACGAGTTTCCGTATGAAATCCTGATACTTTGAAAGAGATTGTCCGTTTTGTACACGAAGTGCATCCAGTTTTTGCCGTAACCCTCTCAGCTTTCTTGCACATGCTATGCGGATGAAATGATGATACCATGCCAACTTTCAACCTTTTCAGAGTTCATTTGAAATGCTTTTCAATTTAAGGGTCTTATAGCTCAAAATAATTAGTAAATGCATGAAAAATAACAAATGAAGTCAGAAAGGATTGAAAAATGATGATGTGGCTTTGAATGGTGCATTTTGAACACACAAAAAGTCGGGAGTTCAAATAAGTTTTAAAAAATGAAATCCCTTTGTAACAGACAAATTTCCGTATGAAATCCTGATACTTTGAAAGAGATTGTCCGTTTTGTACACGAAGTGCATCCAGTTTTTGCCGTAACCCTCTCAGCTTTCTTGCACATGCTATGCGGATGAAATGATGATACCATGCCAACTTTAAACCTTTTCAGAGTTCATTTGAAATGCTTTTCAATTTTAGGGTCTTATAGCTCAAAATAATTAGTAAATGCATGGAAAATAACAAATGAAGTCAGAAAGGATTGAAAAATGATGATGTGGCTTTGAATGGTGCATTTTGAACACACAAAAAGTCAGGAGTTCAAATAAGTTTAAAAAAATGAAATCCCTTTGTAACAGACGAGTTTCCGTATGAAATCCTCATACTTTGAAAGAGATTGTCCGTTTTGTGCACGAAGTGCATCCAGTTTTTGCCGTAGCCCTCTCAACTTTCTTGCACATGCTATGTGGATGAAATGATGATACCATGCCAACTTTCAACCTTTTCAGAGTTCATTTGAAAAGCATTTCAATTTTATGGTCTTATAGCTCAAAATAATTACTAAATGCATGAAAAATAACAAATGAAGTCAGAAAGGATTGAAAAATGATGATGTGGCTTTGAATGGTGCATTTTGAACACAGAAAAAGTCAGGAGTTCAAATAAGTTTTAAAAAATGAAATCCCTTTGTAGGAGATGAGTTTCCGTATGAAATCCTGATACTTTGAAAGAGATTGTCCGTTTTGTACACGAAGTGCATCCAGTTTTTGCCGTAACCCTCTCAACTTTCTAGCACATGCTATGTGGATGAAATGATGATACCATGCTTAAGAGTTCATTTGAAATGCTTTTCAATTTTAGGGTCTTATAGCTCAAAATAATTAGTAAATGCATGAAAAATAACAAATGAAGTCAGAAAAGATTGAAAAATGATGATGTGGCCTTGAATGGTGCATTTTGAACACACAAAAAGTCAGGAGTTCAAATAAGTTTTAAAAAATGAAATCCCTTGGTAACACACGAGTTTCCGTATGAAATCCTGATACTTTGAAACATATTGTCCGTTTTGTACACGAAGTGCGTCCAGTTTTTGCCGTAACCCTCTCAACTTTCTTGCGCATGCTATGTGGATGAAATGATGATACCATGCCAACTTTCAACCTTTTCCGAGTTCATTTGAAATGCTTTTCAATTTTAGGGTCTTATAGCTCAAAATAATTAGTAAATGCATGAAAAATAACAAATGAAGTCAGAAAGGATTAAAAAATGATGATGTGGCTTTGAATGGTGCATTTTCAACACACAAAAAGTCAGGAGTTCAAATAAGTTTTAAAAAATGAAATCCCTTTGTAACAGACGAGTTTCCGTATGAAATCAGGATACTTTGAAAGAGATTGTCCGTTTTGTACACGAAGTGCATCCAGTTGTTGCCGTAACCCCCTCAACTTTCTTGCACATGCTATGTGGATGAAATGATGATACCATGCCAACTTTCAACCTTTTCAGAGTTCATTTGAAATGCTTTTCAATTTTAGGGTCTTATAGCTCAAAATAATAAGTAAATGCTTGAAAAATAACAAATGATGTCAGAAAGGATTGAAAAATGATGATGTGGCTTTGAATGGTGCATTTTGAACACACAAAAAGTCAGGAGTTCAAATAAGTTTTAAAAAATGAAGTCCCTTTGTAACAGACGAGTTTCCGTATGAAATCCTGATACTTTGAAAGAGATTGTCCGTTTTGTACATGAAGTGCATCCTGTTTTTGCCGTAACCCTCTCAACTTTCTTGCACATGCTATGTGGATGAAATGATGATACCATGCCACCTTTCAACCTATTCAGAGTTCATTTGAAATGCTTTTCAATGTAAGGGTCTTATAGCTCAAAATAATTAGTAAATGCATGAAAAATAACAAATGAAGTCAGAAAGGATTGAAAAATGATGATGTGGCTTTGAATGGTGCATTTTGAACACACAAAAAGTCGGGAGTTCAAATAAGTTTTAAAAAATGAAATCCCTTTGTAACAGACGAGTTTCCGTATGAAATCCTGATACTTTGAAAGAGATTATCCATTTTGTACACGAAGTGCATCCAGTTGTTGCCGTAACCCCCTCAACTTTCTTGCACATGCTATGTGGATGAAATGATGATACCATGCCAACTTTCAACCTTTTCAGAGTTCATTGGAAATGCCTTTCAATTTTAGGGTCTTATAGCTCAAAATAATTAGTAAATGCTTGAAAAATAACAAATGATGTCAGAAAGGATTGAAAAATGATGATGTGGCTTTGAATGGTGCGTTTTGAACACACAAAAAGTCAGGAGTTCAAATAAGTTTTAAAAAATGAAGTCCCTTTGTAACACACGAGTTTCCGTATGAAATCCTGATACTTTGAAAGAGATTGTCCATTTTGTACATGAAGTGCATCCAGTTTTTGCCGTAACCCTCTCAACTTTCTTGCACATGCTATGTGGATGAAATGATGATACCATGCCAACTTTCAACCTATTCAGAGTTCATTTGAAATGCTTTTCAATTTAAGGGTCTTATAGCTCAAAATAATTAGTAAATGCATGAAAAATAACAAATGAAGTCAGAAAGGATTGAAAAATGATGATGTGGCTTTGAATGGTGCATTTTGAACACACAAAAAGTCAGGAGTTCAAATAAGTTTTAAAAAATGAAGTCCCTTTGTAACAGACGAGTTTCCGTATGAAATCCTGATACTTTGAAAGAGATTGTCCGTTTTGTAGACGAAGTGCATCCAGTTTTTGCCGTAACCCTCTCAGTTTTCTTGCACATGCTATGCGGATGAAATGATGATACCATGCCAACTTTCAACCTTTTCAGAGTTCATTTGAAATGCTTTTCAATTTAAGGGTCTTATAGCTCAAAATAATTAGTAAATGCATGAAAAATAACAAATGAAGTCAGAAAGGATTGAAAAATGATGATGTGGCTTTGAATGGTGCATTTTGAACACACAAAAAGTCGGGAGTTCAAATAAGTTTTAAAAAATGAAATCCCTTTGTAGCAGACAAATTTCCGTATGAAATCCTGATACTTTGAAAGAGATTGTCCGTTTTGTACACGAAGTGCATCCAGTTTTTGCCGTAACCCTCTCAGCTTTCTTGCACATGCTATGCGGATGAAATGATGATACCATGCCAACTTTAAACCTTTTCAGAGTTCATTTGAAATGCTTTTCAATTTTAGGGTCTTATAGCTCAAAATAATTAGTAAATGCATGGAAAATAACAAATGAAGTCAGAAAGGATTGAAAAATGATGATGTGGCTTTGAATGGTGCATTTTGAACACACAAAAAGTCAGGAGTTCAAATAAGTTTTAAAAAATGAAATCCCTTTGTAACAGACGAGTTTCCGTATGAAATCCTCATACTTTGAAAGAGATTGTCCGTTTTGTGCACGAAGTGCATCCAGTTTTTGCCGTAGCCCTCTCAACTTTCTTGCACATGCTATGTGGATGAAATGATGATACCATGCCAACTTTCAACCTTTTCAGAGTTCATTTGAAAAGCATTTCAATTTTATGGTCTTATAGCTCAAAATAATTACTAAATGCATGAAAAATAACAAATGAAGTCAGAAAGGATTGAAAAATGATGATGTGGCTTTGAATGGTGCATTTTGAACACACAAAAAGTCAGGAGTTCAAATAAGTTTTAAAAAATGAAATCCCTTTGTAGGAGATGAGTTTCCGTATGAAATCCTGATACTTTGAAAGAGATTGTCCGTTTTGTACACGAAGTGCATCCAGTTTTTGCCGTAACCCTCTCAACTTTCTAGCACATGCTATGTGGATGAAATGATGATACCATGCTTAAGAGTTCATTTGAAATGCTTTTCAATTTTAGGGTCTTATAGCTCAAAATAATTAGTAAATGCATGAAAAATAACAAATGAAGTCAGAAAAGATTGAAAAATGATGATGTGGCCTTGAATGGTGCATTTTGAACACACAAAAAGTCAGGAGTTCAAATAAGTTTTAAAAAATGAAATCCCTTGGTAACACACGAGTTTCCGTATGAAATCCTGATACTTTGAAACAGATTGTCCGTTTTGTACATGAAGTGCGTCCAGTTTTTGCCGTAACCCTCTCAACTTTCTTGCGCATGCTATGTGGATGAAATGATGATACCATGCCAACTTTCAACCTTTTCCGAGTTCATTTGAAATGCTTTTCAATTTTAGGGTCTTATAGCTCAAAATAATTAGTAAATGCATGAAAAATAACAAATGAAGTCAGAAAGGATTAAAAAATGATGATGTGGCTTTGAATGGTGCATTTTGAACACACAAAAAGTCAGGAGTTCAAATAAGTTTTAAAAAATGAAATCCCTTTGTAACAGACGAGTTTCCGTATGAAATCAGGATACTTTGAAAGAGATTGTCCGTTTTGTACACGAAGTGCATCCAGTTGTTGCCGTAACCCCCTCAACTTTCTTGCACATGCTATGTGGATGAAATGATGATACCATGCCAACTTTCAACCTTTTCAGAGTTCATTTGAAATGCTTTTCAATTTTAGGGTCTTATAGCTCAAAATAATTAGTAAATGCTTGAAAAATAACAAATGATGTCAGAAAGGATTGAAAAATGATGATGTGGCTTTGAATGGTGCATTTTGAACACACAAAAAGTCAGGAGTTCAAATAAGTTTTAAAAAATGAAGTCCCTTTGTAACAGACGAGTTTCCGTATGAAATCCTGATACTTTGAAAGAGATTGTCCGTTTTGTACATGAAGTGCATCCTGTTTTTGCCGTAACCCTCTCAACTTTCTTGCACATGCTATGTGGATGAAATGATGATACCATGCCACCTTTCAACCTATTCAGAGTTCATTTGAAATGCTTTTCAATTTAAGGGTCTTATAGCTCAAAATAATTAGTAAATGCATGAAAAATAACAAATGAAGTCAGAAAGGATTGAAAAATGATGATGTGGCTTTGAATGGTGCATTTTGAACACACAAAAAGTCAGGAGTTCAAATAAGTTTTAAAAAATGAAGTCCCTTTGTAACAGACGAGTTTCCGTATGAAATCCTGATACTTTGAAAGAGATTGTCCGTTTTGTACACGAAGTGCATCCAGTTTTTGCCGTAACCCTCTCAGCTTTCTTGCACATGCTATGCGGATGAAATGATGATACCATGCCAACTTTCAACCTTTTTAGAGTTCATTTGAAATGCCTTTCAATTTTAGGGTCTTATAGCTCAAAATAATTAGTAAATGCTTGAAAAATAACAAATGATGTCAGAAAGGATTGAAAAATGATGATGTGGCTTTGAATGGTGCATTTTGAACACACAAAAAGTCAGGAGTTCAAATAAGTTTTAAAAAATGAAGTCCCTTTGTAACACACGAGTTTCCGTATGAAATCCTGATACTTTGAAAGAGATTGTCCATTTTGTACATGAAGTGCATCCAGTTTTTGCCGTAACCCTCTCAACTTTCTTGCACATGCTATGTGGATGAAATGATGATACCATGCCAACTTTCAACCTATTCAGAGTTCATTTGAAATGCTTTTCAATTTAAGGGTCTTATAGCTCAAAATAATTAGTAAATGCATGAAAAATAACAAATGAAGTCAGAAAGGATTGAAAAATGATGATGTGGCTTTGAATGGTGCATTTTGAACACACAAAAAGTCAGGAGTTCAAATAAGTTTTAAAAAATGAAGTCCCTTTGTAACAGACGAGTTTCCGTATGAAATCCTGATACTTTGAAAGAGATTGTCCGTTTTGTACACGAAGTGCATCCAGTTTTTGCCGTAACCCTCTCAGCTTTCTTGCACATGCTATGCGGATGAAATGATGATACTATGCCAACTTTCAACCTTTTCAGAGTTCATTTGAAATGCTTTTCAATTTAAGGGTCTTATAGCTCAAAATAATTAGTAAATGCATGAAAAATAACAAATGAAGTCAGAAAGGATTGAAAAATGATGATGTGGCTTTGAATGGTGCATTTTGAACACACAAAAAGTCGGGAGTTCAAATAAGTTTTAAAAAATGAAATCCCTTTGTAACAGACAAATTTCCGTATGAAATCCTGATACTTTGAAAGAGATTGTCCGTTTTGTACACGAAGTGCATCCAGTTTTTGCCGTAACCCTCTCAGCTTTCTTGCACATGCTATGCGGATGAAATGATGATACCATGCCAACTTTAAACCTTTTCAGAGTTCATTTGAAATGCTTTTCAATTTTAGGGTCTTATAGCTCAAAATAATTAGTAAATGCATGGAAAATAACAAATGAAGTCAGAAAGGATTGAAAAATGATGATGTGGCTTTGAATGGTGCATTTTGAACACACAAAAAGTCAGGAGTTCAAATAATTTTTAAAAAATGAAATCCCTTTGTAACAGACGAGTTTCCGTATGAAATCCTCATACTTTGAAAGAGATTGTCCGTTTTGTGCACGAAGTGCATCCAGTTTTTGCCGTAGCCCTCTCAACTTTCTTGCACATGCTATGTGGATGAAATGATGATACCATGCCAACTTTCAACCTTTTCAGAGTTCATTTGAAAAGCATTTCAATTTTATGGTCTTATAGCTCAAAATAATTACTAAATGCATGAAAAATAACAAATGAAGTCAGAAAGGATTGAAAAATGATGATGTGGCTTTGAATGGTGCATTTTGAACACACAAAAAGTCAGGAGTTCAAATAAGTTTTAAAAAATGAAATCCCTTTGTAGGAGATGAGTTTCCGTATGAAATCCTGATACTTTGAAAGAGATTGTCCGTTTTGTACACGAAGTGCATCCAGTTTTTGCCGTAACCCTCTCAACTTTCTAGCACATGCTATGTGGATGAAATGATGATACCATGCTTAAGAGTTCATTTGAAATGCTTTTCAATTTTAGGGTCTTATAGCTCAAAATAATTAGTAAATGCATGAAAAATAACAAATGAAGTCAGAAAAGATTGAAAAATGATGATGTGGCCTTGAATGGTGCATTTTGAACACACAAAAAGTCAGGAGTTCAAATAAGTTTTAAATAATGAAATCCCTTGGTAACACACGAGTTTCCGTATGAAATCCTGATACTTTGAAACAGATTGTCCGTTTTGTACACGAAGTGCGTCCAGTTTTTGCCGTAACCCTCTCAACTTTCTTGCGCATGCTATGTGGATGAAATGATGATACCATGCCAACTTTCAACCTTTTCCGAGTTCATTTGAAATGCTTTTCAATTTTAGGGTCTTATAGCTCAAAATAATTAGTAAATGCATGAAAAATAACAAATGAAGTCAGAAAGGATTAAAAAATGATGATGTGGCTTTGAATGGTGCATTTTCAACACACAAAAAGTCAGGAGTTCAAATAAGTTTTAAAAAATGAAATCCCTTTGTAACAGACGAGTTTCCGTATGAAATCAGGATACTTTGAAAGAGATTGTCCGTTTTGTACACGAAGTGCATCCAGTTGTTGCCGTAACCCCCTCAACTTTCTTGCACATGCTATGTGGATGAAATGATGATACCATGCCAACTTTCAACCTTTTCAGAGTTCATTTGAAATGCTTTTCAATTTTTGGGTCTTATAGCTCAAAATAATTAGTAAATGCTTGAAAAATAACAAAGGAAGTCAGAAAGGATTAAAAAATGATGATGTGGCTTTGAATGGTGCATTTTCAACACACAAAAAGTCAGGAGTTCAAATAAGTTTTAAAAAATGAAATCCCTTTGTAACAGACGAGTTTCCGTATGAAATCAGGATACTTTGAAAGAGATTGTCCGTTTTGTACACGAAGTGCATCCAGTTGTTGCCGTAACCCCCTCAACTTTCTTGCAGATGCTATGTGGATGAAATGATGATACCATGCCAACTTTCAACCTTTTCAGAGTTCATTTGAAATGCTTTTCAATTTTTGGGTCTTATAGCTCAAAATAATTAGTAAATGCTTGAAAAATAACAAATGATGTCAGAAAGGATTGAAAAATGATGATGTGGCTTTGAATGGTGCATTTTGAACACACAAAAAGTCAGGAGTTCAAATAAGTTTTAAAAAATGAAGTCCCTTTGTAACAGACGAGTTTCCGTATGAAATCCTGATACTTTGAAAGAGATTGTCCGTTTTGTACATGAAGTGCATCCTGTTTTTGCCGTAACCCTCTCAACTTTCTTGCACATGCTATGTGGATGAAATGATGATACCATGCCACCTTTCAACCTATTCAGAGTTCATTTGAAATGCTTTTCAATTTAAGGGTCTTATAGCTCAAAATAATTAGTAAATGCATGAAAAATAACAAATGAAGTCAGAAAGGATTGAAAAATGATGATGTGGCTTTGAATGGTGCATTTTGAACACACAAAAAGTCGGGAGTTCAAATAAGTTTTAAAAAATGAAATCCCTTTGTAACAGACGAGTTTCCGTATGAAATCCTGATACTTTGAAAGAGATCGTCCATTTTGTACACGAAGTGCATCCAGTTGTTGCCGTAACCCCCTCAACTTTCTTGCACATGCTATGTGGATGAAATGATGATACCATGCCAACTTTCAACCTTTTCAGAGTTCATTTGAAATGCCTTTCAATTTTAGGGTCTTATAGCTCAAAATAATTAGTAAATGCTTGAAAAATAACAAATGATGTCAGAAAGGATTGAAAAATGATGATGTGGCTTTGAATGGTGCATTTTGAACACACAAAAAGTCAGGAGTTCAAATAAGTTTTAAAAAATGAAGTCCCTTTGTAACACACGAGTTTCCGTATGAAATCCTGATACTTTGAAAGAGATTGTCCATTTTGTACATGAAGTGCATCCAGTTTTTGCCGTAACCCTCTCAACTTTCTTGCACATGCTATGTGGATGAAATGATGATACCATGCCAACTTTCAACCTATTCAGAGTTCATTTGAAATGCTTTTCAATTTAAGGGTCTTATAGCTCAAAATAATTAGTAAATGCATGAAAAATAACAAATGAAGTCAGAAAGGATTGAAAAATGATGATGTGGCTTTGAATGGTGCATTTTGAACACACAAAAAGTCAGGAGTTCAAATAAGTTTTAAAAAATGAAGTCCCTTTGTAACAGACGAGTTTCCGTATGAAATCCTGATACTTTGAAAGAGATTGTCCGTTTTGTACACGAAGTGCATCCAGTTTTTGCCGTAACCCTCTCAGCTTTCTTGCACATGCTATGCGGATGAAATGATGATACCATGCCAACTTTCAACCTTTTCAGAGTTCATTTGAAATGCTTTTCAATATTAGGGTCTTATAGCTCAAAATAATTATTAAATGCATGAAAAATAACAAATGAAGTCAGAAAGGATTGAAAAATGATGATGTGGCTTTGAATGGTGCGTTTTGAACACACAAAAAGTCAGGAGGTCAAGTAAGTTTTAAAAAATGAAATCCCTTTGTAACAGACGAGTTTCCGTATGAAATGCTGATACTTTGAAAGAGATTGTCCGTTTTGTACACGAAGTGCATCCAGTTTTTGACGTAACTCTCTCAACTTTCTTGCACATGCTATGTGGATGAAATGATGATACCATGCCAACTTTCAACCTTTTCAGAGTTCATTTGAAATGCTTTTCAATTTTAGGGTCTTATAGCTCAAAATAATTAGTAAATGCATGAAAAATAACAAATGAAGTCAGAAAGGATTGAAAAATGATGATGTGGCCTTGAATGGGGCATTTTGAACACACAAAAAGTCAGGAGTTCAAATAAGTTTTAAAAAATGAAATCCCTTTGTAACACACGAGTTTCCGTATGAAATCCTGATACTTTGAAAGATATTGTCCGTTTTGTACACGAAGTGCATCCAGTTTTTGCTGTAACCCTCTCAGCTTTCTTGCACATGCTATGTGGATGAAATGATGATACCATGCCAAGTTTCAACCTTTTCAGAGTTCATTTGAAATGCTTTTCAATTTTACGGTCTTATAGCTCAAAATAATTAGTAAATGTATGAAAAATAACAAATGAAGTCAGAAAGGATTGAAAAATGATGATGTGGCTTTGAATGGTGCATTTTGAACACACAAAAAGTCAGGAGTTCAAATAAGTTTTAAAAAATGAAATCCCTTTGTAACAGGCAAGTTTCCATATGAAATCCCGATACTTTGAAAGAGATTGTCCGTTTTGTACACGAAGTGCATCCAGTTTTTGCCGTAACCCTCTCAACTTTCTTGCACATGCTATGTGGATGAAATGATGATACCATGCCAACTTTCAACCTTTTAAGAGTTCATTTGAAATGCTTTTCAATTTTAGGGTCTTATAGCTCAAAATAATTAGTAAATGCATGAAAAATAACAAATGAAGTCAGAAAGGATTGAAAAATTATGATGTGGCCTTGAATGGTACATTTTGAACACACAAAAAGTCAGGAGTTCAAATAAGTTTTAAAAAATGAAGTCCCTTTGTAACAGACGAGTTTCCGTATGAAATCCTGATACTTTGAAAGAGATTGTCCATTTTGTACACGAAGTGCATCCAGTTTTTGCCGTAACCCTCTCAACTTTCTTGCACATGCTATGTGGATGAAATGATGATACCATGCCAACTTTCAACCTATTCAGAGTTCATTTGAAATGCTTTTCAATTTAAGGGTCTTATAGCTCAAAATAATTAGTAAATGCATGAAAAATAACAAATGAAGTCAGAAAGGATTGAAAAATGATGATGTGGCTTTGAATGGCGCATTTTGAACACACAAAAAGTCGGGAGTTCAAATAAGTTTTAAAAAATGAAATCCCTTTGTAACAGACGAGTTTCCGTATGAAATCCTGATACTTTGAAAGAGATTGTCCGTTTTGTACACGAAGTGCATCCAGTTTTTGCCGTAACCCTCTCAGCTTTCTTGCACATGCTATGCGGATGAAACTATGATACCATGCCAACTTTAAACCTTTTCAGAGTTCATTTGAAATGCTTTTCAATTTTAGGGTCTTATAGCTCAAAATAATTAGTAAATGCATGGAAAATAACAAATGAAGTCAGAAAGGATTGAAAAATGATGATGTGGCTTTGAATGGTGCATTTTGAACACACAAAAAGTCAGGAGTTCAAATAAGTTTTAAAAAATGAAATCCCTTTGTAACAGACGAGTTTCCGTATGAAATCCTCATACTTTGAAAGAGATTGTCCCTTTTGTACACGAAGTGCATCCAGTTTTTGCCGTAGCCCTCTCAACTTTCTTGCACATGCTATGTGGATGAAATGATGATACCATGCCAACTTTCAACCTTTTCAGAGTTCATTTGAAAAGCTTTTCAATTTTATGGTCTTATAGCTCAAAATAATTACTAAATGCATGAAAAATAACAAATGAAGTCAGAAAGGATTGAAAAATGATGATGTGGCTTTGAATGGTGCATTTTGAACACACAAAAAGTCAGGAGTTCAAATAAGTTTTAAAAAATGAAATCCCTTTGTAGGAGATGAGTTTCCGTATAAAATCCTGATACTTCGAAAGAGATTGTCCGTTTTGTACACGAAGTGCATCCAGTTTTTGCCGTAACCCTCTCAACTTTCTAGCACATACTATGTGGATGAAATGATGATACCATGCCAACTTTCAACCTTTTAAGAGTTCATTTGAAATGCGTTTCAATTTTAGGGTCATATAACTCAAAATAATTAGTAAATGCATGAAAAATAACAAATGAAGTCAGAAAAGATTGAAAAATGATGATGTGGCCTTGAATGGTACATTTTGAACACACAAAAAGTCAGGAGTTCAAATAAGTTTTAAAAAATGAAATCCCTTGGTAACACACGAGTTTCCGTATGAAATCCTGATACTTTGAAAGAGATTGTCCGTTTTGTACACGAAGTGCATCCAGTTTTTGCCGTAACCCTCTCAGCTTTCTTGCACATGCTATGCGGATGAAACTATGATACCATGCCAACTTTAAACCTTTTCAGAGTTCATTTGAAATGCTTTTCAATTTTAGGGTCTTATAGCTCAAAATAATTAGTAAATGCATGGAAAATAACAAATGAAGTCAGAAAGGATTGAAAAATGATGATGTGGCTTTGAATGGTGCATTTTGAACACACAAAAAGTCAGGAGTTCAAATAAGTTTTAAAAAATGAAATCCCTTTGTAACAGACGAGTTTCCGTATGAAATCCTCATACTTTGAAAGAGATTGTCCCTTTTGTACACGAAGTGCATCCAGTTTTTGCCGTAGCCCTCTCAACTTTCTTGCACATGCTATGTGGATGAAATGATGATACCATGCCAACTTTCAACCTTTTCAGAGTTCATTTGAAAAGCTTTTCAATTTTATGGTCTTATAGCTCAAAATAATTACTAAATGCATGAAAAATAACAAATGAAGTCAGAAAGGATTGAAAAATGATGATGTGGCTTTGAATGGTGCATTTTGAACACACAAAAAGTCAGGAGTTCAAATAAGTTTTAAAAAATGAAATCCCTTTGTAGGAGATGAGTTTCCGTATAAAATCCTGATACTTCGAAAGAGATTGTCCGTTTTGTACACGAAGTGCATCCAGTTTTTGCCGTAACCCTCTCAACTTTCTAGCACATACTATGTGGATGAAATGATGATACCATGCCAACTTTCAACCTTTTAAGAGTTCATTTGAAATGCGTTTCAATTTTAGGGTCTTATAGCTCAAAATAATTAGTAAATGCATGAAAAATAACAAATGAAGTCAGAAAAGATTGAAAAATGATGATGTGGCCTTGAATGGTACATTTTGAACACACAAAAAGTCAGGAGTTCAAATAAGTTTTAAAAAATGAAATCCCTTGGTAACACACGAGTTTCCGTATGAAATCCTGATACTTTGAAACAGATTGTCCGTTTTGTACACGAAGTGCATCCAGTTTTTGCCGTAACCCTCTCAACTTTCTTGCGCATGCTATGTGGATGAAATGATGATACCATGCCAACTTTCAACCTTTTCAGAGTTCATTTGAAATGCTTTTCAATTTTAGGGTCTTATAGCTCAAAATAATTAGTAAATGCATGAAAAATAACAAATGAAGTCAGAAAGGATTAAAAAATGATGATGTGGTTTTGAATGGTGCATTTTGAACACACAAAAAGTCAGGAGTTCAAATAAGTTTTAAAAAATGAAATCCCTTTGTAACAGACGAGTTTCCGTATGAAATCATGATACTTTGAAAGAGATTGTCCGTTTTGTACAAGAAGTGCATCCAGTTGTTGCCGTAACCCCCTCAACTTTCTTGCACATGCTATGTGGATGAAATGATGATACCATGCCAACTTTCAACCTTTTCAGAGTTCATTTGAAATGCTTTTCAATTTTAGGGTCTTATAGCTCAAAATAATTAGTAAATGCTTGAAAAATAACAAATGATGTCAGAAAGGATTGAGAAATGATGATGTGGCTTTGAATGGTGCATTTTGAACACACAAAAAGTCAGGAGTTCAAATAAGTTTTAAAAAATGAAGTCCCTTTGTAACAGACGAGTTTCCGTATGAAATCCTGATACTTTGAAAGAGATTGTCCGTTTTGTACATGAAGTGCATCCTGTTTTTGCCGTAACCCTCTCAACTTTCTTGCACATGCTATGTGGATGAAATGATGATACCATGCCAACTTTCAACTTTTTCAGAGTTCATTTGAAATGCCTTTCAATTTTAGGGTCTTATAGCTCAAAATAATTAGTAAATGCTTGAAAAATAACAAATGATGTCAGAAAGGATTGAAAAATGATGATGTGGCTTTGAATGGTGCATTTTGAACACACAAAAAGTCGGGAGTTCAAATAAGTTTTAAAAAATGAAATCCCTTTGTAATAGACGAGTTTCCGTATGAAATCCTGATACTTTGAAAGAGATTGTCCATTTTGTACACGAAGTGCATCCAGTTGTTGCCGTAACCCCCTCAACTTTCTTGCACATGCTATGTGGATGAAATGATGATACCATGCCAACTTTCAACCTTTTCAGAGTTCATTTGAAATGCCTTTCAATTTTAGGGTCTTATAGCTCAAAATAATTAGTAAATGCTTGAAAAATAACAAATGATGTCAGAAAGGATTGAAAAATGATGATGTGGCTTTGAATGGTGCATTTTGAACACACAAAAAGTCAGGAGTTCAAATAAGTTTTTAAAAATGAAGTCCCTTTGTAACAGACGAGTTTCCGTATGAAATCCTGATACTTTGAAAGAGATTCTCCATTTTGTACATGAAGTGCATCCAGTTTTTGCCGTAACCCTCTCAACTTTCTTGCACATGCTATGTGGATGAAATGATGATACCATGCCAACTTTCAACCTATTCAGAGTTCATTTGAAATGCTTTTCAATTTAAGGGTCTTATAGCTCAAAATAATTAGTAAATGCATGAAAAATAACAAATGAAGTCAGAAAGGATTGAAAAATGATGATGTGGCTTTGAATGGTGCATTTTGAACACACAAAAAGTCGGGAGTTCAAATAAGTTTTAAAAAATGAAATCCCTTTGTAACAGACGAGTTTCCGTATGAAATCCTGATACTTTGAAAGAGATTGTCCGTTTTGTACACGAAGTGCATCCAGTTTTTGCCGTAGCCCTCTCAACTTTCTTGCACATGCTATGTGGATGAAATGATGATACCATGCCAACTTTCAACCTTTTCAGAGTTCATTTGAAATGCTTTTCAATTCTATGGTCTTATAGCTCAAAATAATTACTAAATGCATGAAAAATAACAAATGAAGTCAGAAAGGATTGAAAAATGATGATGTGGCTTTGAATGGTGCATTTTGAACACACAAATAGTCAGGAGTTCAAATAAGTTTTAAAAAATGAAATCCCTTTGTAGGAGACAAGTTTCCGTATGAAATCCTGATACTTCGAAAGAGATTGTCCGTTTTGTACACGAAGTGCATCCAGTTTTTGCCGTAACCCTCTCAACTTTCTAGCACATGCTATGTGGATGAAATGATGATACCATGCCAACTTTCAACCTTTTCAGAGTTCATTTGAAATGCTTTTCAATTTTAGGGTCTTATAGCTCAAAATAATTAGTAAATGCATGAAAAATAACAAATGAAGTCAGAAAAGATTGAAAAATGATGATGTGGCCTTGAATGCTGCATATTGAACACACAAAAAGTCAGGAGTTCAAATAAGTTTAAAAAAATGAAATCCCTTTGTAACACACGAGTTTCCGTATGAAATCCTGATTCTTTGAAACAGATTGTCCGTTTTGTACACGAAGTGCATCCAGTTTTTGCCGTAACCCTAACAACTTTCTTGCGCATGCTATGTGGTTGAAATGATGATACCATGCCAACTTTCAACCTTTTCAGAGTTCATTTGAAATGCTTTTCAATTTAAGGGTCTTATAGCTCAAAATAATTACTAAATGCATGACAAATAACAAATGAAGTCAGAAAGGATTGAAAAATGATGATGTGGCTTTGAATGGTGCATTTTGAACACACAAAAAGTCAGGAGTTCAAATAAGTTTTAAAAAATGAAATCCCTTTGTAACAGACGAGTTTCCGTATGAAATCATGATACTTTGAAAGAGATTGTCCGTTTTGTACACGAAGTGCATCCAGTTGTTGCCGTAACCCCCTCAACTTTCTTGCACATGCTATGTGGATGAAATGATGATACCATGCCAACTTTCAACCTTTTCAGAGTTCATTTGAAATGCTTTTCAATTTTATGGTCTTATAGCTCAAAATAATTAGTAAATGCTTGAAAAATATCAAATGATGTCAGAAAGGATTGAAAAATGATGATGTGGCTTTGAATGGTGCATTTTGAACACACAAAAAGTCAGGAGTTCAAGTAAGTTTTGAAAAATGAAGTCCCTTTGTAACAGACGAGTTTCCGTATGAAATGCTGATACTTTGAAAGTGATTGTCCGTTTTGTACATGAAGTGCATCCAGTTTTTGCCGTAACCCTCTAAACTTTCTTGCACTTGCTATGTGGATGAAATGATGATACCATGCGAACTTTCAACCTATTCAAAGTTCATTTGAAATGCTTTTCAATTTAAGGGTCTTATAGCTCAAAATAATTAGTAAATGCATGAAAAATAACAAATGAAGTCAGAAAGGATTGAAAAATGATGATGTGGCTTTGAATGGTGCATTTTGAACACACAAAAAGTCGGGAGTTCAAATAAGTTTAAAAAAATGAAATCCCTTTGTAACAGACGAGTTTCCGTATGAAATCCTGATACTTTGAAAGAGATTGTCCGTTTTGTACACGAAGTGCATCCAGTTTTTGCCGTAACCCTCTCAGCTTTCTTGCACATGCTATGCGGATGAAATGATGATACCATGCCAACTTTGAACCTTTTCAGAGTTCATTTGAAACGCTTTTCAATTTTAGGGTCTTATAGCTCAAAATAATTAGTAAATGCATGGAAAATAACAAATGAAGTCAGAAAGGATTGAAAAATGATGATGTGGCTTTGAATGGTGCATTTTGAACACACAAAAATTCAGGAGTTCAAATAAGTTTAAAAAAATGAAATCCCTTTGTAACAGACGAGTTTCCGTATGAAATCCTGATACTTTGAAAGAGATTGTCCGTTTTGTACACGAAGTGCATCCAGTTTTTGCCGTAACCCTCTCAGCTTTCTTGCACATGCTATGCGGATGAAATGATGATACCATGCCAACTTTCAACCTTTTCAGAGTTCATTTGAAATTCTTTTCAATTTTAGGGTCTTATAGCTCAAAATAATTAGTAAATGCATGGAAAATAACAAATGAAGTCAGAAAGGAGTGAAAAATGATGATGTGGCTTTGAATGGTGCATTTTGAACACACAAAAAGTCAGGAGTTCAAATAAGTTTAAAAAAATGAAATGCCTTTGTAACAGACGAGTTTCCGTATGAAATCATGATACTGTGAAAGAGATTGTCCGTTTTGTACACGAAGTGCATCCAGTTTTTGCCGTAACCCTCTCAACTTTCTTGCACATGCTATGTGGATGAAATGATGATATCATGCCAACTTTCAACCTTTTCAGAGTTCATTTGAAATGCTTTTCAATTTTATGGTCTTATAGCTCAAAATAATTACTAAATGCATGAAAAATAACAAATGAAGTCAGAAAGGAAGGAAAAATGATGATGTGGCTTTGAATGGTGCATTTTGAACACACAAAAAGTCAGGAGTTCAAATAAGTTTTAAAAAATGAAATCCCTTTGTAACAGACGAGTTTCCGTATGAAATCCTGATACTTTGAAAGAGATTGTCCGTTTTGTACCTGAAGTGCATCCAGTTTTTGCCGTAACCCTCTCAACTTTCTAGCACATGCTATGTGGATGAAATGATGATACCATGCCAACTTTCAACCTTTTAAGAGTTCATTTGAAATGCTGTTCAATTTTAGGGTCTTATAGCTCAAAATAATTAGTAAATGCATGAAAAATAACAACTGAAGTCAGAAAAGACTGAAAAATTATGATGTGGCCTTGAATGGTGCATTTTGAACACACAAAAAGTCAGGAGTTCAAATAAGTTTTAAAAAATGAAATCCCTTTGTAACAGACGAGTTTCCGTATGAAATCCTGATACTTTGAAAGAGATTGTCCGTTTTGTACACGAAGTGCATCCAGTTTTTGCCGTAGCCCTCTCAACTTTCTTGCACATGCTATGTGGATCAAATGATGATACCATGCCAACTTTCACCCTTTTCAGAGTTCATTTGAAATGCTTTTCAATGTTATGGTCTTATAGCTCAAAATAATTACTAAATGCATGAAAAATAACAAATGAAGTCAGAAAGGATTGAAAAATGATGATGTGGCTTTGAATGGTGCATTTTGAACACACAAAAAGTCAGGGGTTCAAATAAGTTTTAAAAAATGAAATCCCTTTGTAACAGACGAGTTTCCGTATGAAATCCTGATACTCCGAAAGAGATTGTCCGATTTGTACATGAAGTGCATCCAGTTTTTGCCGTAACCCTCTCAACTTTCTAGCACATGCTATGTTGATGAAATGATGATACCATGCCAACTTTCAACCTTTTCAGAGTTCATTTGAAACGCTGTTCAATTTTAGGGTCCTATAGCTCAAAATAATTAGTAAATGCACGAAAAATAACAAATGTAGTCAGAAAGGATTGAAAAATGATGATGTGGCTTTGAATGGTGCATTTTGAACACACAAAAAGTGAGGAGTTCAAATAAGTTTTAAAAAATGAAATCCCTTTGTAACAGACGAGTTTCCGTATGAAATCCTGATACTTTGAAAGAGATTGTCCGTTTTGTACACGAAGTGCATCCAGTTTTTGCCGTAGCCCTCTCAACTTTCTTGCACATGCTATGTGGATCAAATGATGATACCATGCCAACTTTCAACCTTTTCAGAGTTCATTTGAAATGCTTTTCAATGTTATGGTCTTATAGCTCAAAATAATTACTAAATGCATGAAAAATAACGAATGAAGTCAGAAAGGATTGAAAAATTATGATGTGGCTTTGAATGGTGCATTTTGAACACACAAAAAGTCAGGAGTTCAAATAAGTTTTAAAAAATGAAATCCCTTTGTAACAGACGAGTTTCCGTATGAAATCCTGATACTTCGAAAGAGATTGTCCGCTTTGTACACGAAGTGCATCCAGTTTTTGCCGTAACCCTCTCAACTTTCTAGCACATGCTATGTTGATGAAATGATGATACCATGCCAACTTTCAACCTTTTCAGAGTTCATTTGAAACGCTGTTCAATTTTAGGGTCCTATAGCTCAAAATAATTAGTAAATGCATGAAAAATAACAAATGTAGTCAGAAAGGATTGAAAAATGATGATGTGGCTTTGAATGGTGCATTTTGAACACACAAAAAGTGAGGAGTTCAAATAAGTTTTAAAAAATGAAATCCCTTTGTAACAGACGAGTTTCCGTATGAAATCCTGATACTTTGAAAGAGATTGTCCGTTTTGTACACGAAGTGCATCCAGTTTTTACCGTAACCCTCTCAACTTTCTTGCACATGCTATGTGGATGAAATGATGATGCCATGCCAACTTTCAACCTTTTCAGAGATCATTTGAAATGCTTTTCAATTTTATGGTCTTATAGCTCAAAATAATTACTAAATGCATGAAAAATAACAAATGAAGTCAGAAAGGATTGAAAAATGATGATGTGGCTTTGAATGGTGCATTTTGAACACACAAAAAGTCAGGAGTTCAAATAAGTTTTAAAAAATGAAATCCCTTTGTAACAGACGAGTTTCCGTATGAAATCATGATACTTTGAAAGAGATTGTCCGTTTTGTACACGAAGTGCATCCAGTTATTGCCGTAACCCCCTCAACTTTCTTGCACATGCTATGTGGATGAAATGATGATACCATGCCAACTTTCAACCTTTTCAGAGTTCATTTGAAATGCTTTTCAATTTTAGGGTCTTATAGCTCAAAATAATTAGTAAATGCATGGAAAATAACAAATGAAGTCAGAAAGGATTGAAAAATGATGATGTGGCTTTGAATGGTGCATTTTGAACACACAAAAAGTCAGGAGTTCAAATAAGTTTAAAAAATGAAATCCCTTTGTAACAGACGAGTTTCCGTATGAAATCCTGATACTTTGAAAGAGATTGTCCGTTTTGTACACGAAGTGCATCCAGTTTTTGCCGTAACCCTCTCAGCTTTCTTGCACATGCTATGCGGATGAAATGATGATACCATGCCAACTTTGAACCTTTTCAGAGTTCATTTGAAATGCTTTTCAATTTTAGGGTCTTATAGCTCAAAATAATTAGTAAATGCATGGAAAATAACAAATGAAGTCAGAAAGGATTGAAAAATGATGATGTGGCTTTGAATGGTGCATTTTGAACACACAAAAATTCAGGAGTTCAAATAAGTTTTAAAAAATGAAATCCCTTTGTAACAGACGAGTTTCCGTATGAAATCCTGATACTTTGAAAGAGATTGTCCGTTTTGTACACGAAGTGCATCCAGTTTTTGCCGTAACCCTCTCAGCTTTCTTGCACATGCTATGCGGATGAAATGATGATACCATGCCAACTTTCAACCTTTTCAGAGTTCATTTGAAATGCTTTTCAATTTTAGGGTCTTATAGCTCAAAATAATTAGTAAATGCATGGAAAATAACAAATGAAGTCAGAAAGGAGTGAAAAATGATGATGTGGCTTTGAATGGTGCATTTTGAACACACAAAAAGTCAGGAGTTCAAATAAGTTTAAAAAAATGAAATGCCTTTGTAACAGACGAGTTTCCGTATGAAATCATGATACTGTGAAAGAGATTGTCCGTTTTGTACACGAAGTGCATCCAGTTTTTGCCGTAACGCTCTCAACTTTCTTGCACATGCTATGTGGATGAAATGATGATACGATGCCAACTTTCAACCTTTTCAGAGTTCATTTGAAATGCTTTTCAATTTTATGGTCTTATAGCTCAAAATAATTACTAAATGCATGAAAAATAACAAATGAAGTCAGAAAGGAAGGAAAAATGATGATGTGGCTTTGAATGGTGCATTTTGAACACACAAAAAGTCAGGAGTTCAAATAAGTTTTAAAAAATGAAATCCCTTTGTAACAGACGAGTTTCCGTATGAAATCCTGATACTTTGAAAGAGATTGTCCGTTTTGTACATGAAGTGCATCCAGTTTTTGCCGTAACCCTCTCAACTTTCTAGCACATGCTATGTGGATGAAATGATGATACCATGCCAACTTTCAACCTTTTAAGAGTTCATTTGAAATGCTGTTCAATTTTAGGGTCTTATAGCTCAAAATAATTAGTAAATGCATGAAAAATAACAACTGAAGTCAGAAAAGATTGAAAAATGATGATGTGGCCTTGAATGGTGCATTTTGAACACACAAAAAGTCAGGAGTTCAAATAAGTTTTAAAAAATGAAATCCCTTTGTAACAGACGAGTTTCCGTATGAAATCCTGATACTTTGAAAGAGATTGTCCGTTTTGTACACGAAGTACATCCAGTTTTTGCCGTAACCCTCTCAGCTTTCTTGCACATGCTATGCGGATGAAATGATGATACCATGCCAACTTTCAACCTTTTCAGAGTTCATTTGAAATGCTTTTCAATTTTAGGGTCTTATAGCTCAAAATAATTAGTAAATGCATGGAAAATAACAAATGAAGTCAGAAAGGAGTGAAAAATGATGATGTGGCTTTGAATGGTGCATTTTGAACACACAAAAAGTCAGGAGTTCAAATAAGTTTAAAAAAATGAAATGCCTTTGTAACAGACGAGTTTCCGTATGAAATCATGATACTGTGAAAGAGATTGTCCGTTTTGTACACGAAGTGCATCCAGTTTTTGCCGTAACGCTCTCAACTTTCTTGCACATGCTATGTGGATGAAATGATGATACCATGCCAACTTTCAACCTTTTCAGAGTTCATTTGAAATGCTTTTCAATTTTATGGTCTTATAGCTCAAAATAATTACTAAATGCATGAAAAATAACAAATGAAGTCAGAAAGGAAGGAAAAATGATGATGTGGCTTTGAATGGTGCATTTTGAACACACAAAAAGTCAGGAGTTCAAATAAATTTTAAAAAATGAAATCCCTTTGTAACAGACGAGTTTCCGTATGAAATCCTGATACTTTGAAAGAGATTGTCCGTTTTGTACATGAAGTGCATCCAGTTTTTGCCGTAACCCTCTCAACTTTCTAGCACATGCTATGTGGATGAAATGATGATACCATGCCAACTTTCAACCTTTTAAGAGTTCATTTGAAATGCTGTTCAATTTTAGGGTCTTATAGCTCAAAATAATTAGTAAATGCATGAAAAATAACAACTAAAGTCAGAAAAGATTGAAAAATGATGATGTGGCCTTGAATGGTGCATTTTGAACACACAAAAAGTCAGGAGTTCAAATAAGTTTTAAAAAATGAAATCCCTTTGTAACAGACGAGTTTCCGTATGAAATCCTGATACTTTGAAAGAGATTGTCCGTTTTGTACACGAAGTGCATCCAGTTTTTGCCGTAGCCCTCTCAACTTTCTTGCACATGCTATGCGGATCAAATGATGATACCATGCCAACTTTCAACCTTTTCAGAGTTCATTTGAAATGCTTTTCAATGTTATGGTCTTATAGCTCAAAATAATTACTAAATGCATGAAAAATAACAAATGAAGTCAGAAAGGATTGAAAAATGATGATGTGGCCTTGAATGGTGCATTTTGAACACACAAAAAGTCAGGAGTTCAAGTAAGTTTTGAAAAATGAAGTCCCTTTGTAACAGACGAGTTTCCGTATGAAATGCTGATACTTTGAAAGTGATTGTCCGTTTTGTACATGAAGTGCATCCAGTTTTTGCCGTAACCCTCTAAACTTTCTTGCACTTGCTATGTGGATGAAATGATGATACCATGCGAACTTTTAACCTATTCAAAGTTCATTTGAAATGCTTTTCAATTTAAGGGTCTTATAGCTCAAAATAATTAGTAAATGCATGAAAAATAACAAATGAAGTCAGAAAGGATTGAAAAATGATGATGTGGCTTTGAATGGTGCATTTTGAACACACAAAAAGTCAGGGGTTCAAATAAGTTTTAAAAAATGAAATCCCTTTGTAACAGACGAGTTTGCGTATGAAATCCTGATACTCCGAAAGAGATTGTCCGCTTTGTACATGAAGTGCATCCAGTTTTTGCCGTAACCCTCTCAACTTTCTAGCACATGCTATGTTGATGAAATGATGATACCATGCCAACTTTCAACCTTTTCAGAGTTCATTTGAAACGCTGTTCAATTTTAGGGTCCTATAGCTCAAAATAATTAGTAAATGCATGAAAAATAACAAATGTAGTCAGAAAGGATTGAAAAATGATGATGTGGCTTTGAATGGTGCATTTTGAACACACAAAAAGTGAGGAGTTCAAATAAGTTTTAAAAAATGAAATCCCTTTGTAACAGACGAGTTTCCGTATGAAATCCTGATACTTTGAAAGAGATTGTCCGTTTTGTACACGAAGTGCATCCAGTTTTTGCCGTAGCCCTCTCAACTTTCTTGCACATGCTATGTGGATCAAATGATGATACCATGCCAACTTTGAACCTTTTCAGAGTTCATTTGAAATGCTTTTCAATGTTATGGTCTTATAGCTCAAAATAATTACTAAATGCATGAAAAATAACAAATGAAGTCAGAAAGGATTGAAAGATGATGATGTGGCTTTGAATGGTGCATTTTGAACACACAAAAAGTCAGGGGTTCAAATAAGTTTTAAAAAATGAAATCCCTTTGTAACAGACGAGTTTCCGTATGAAATCCTGATACTTCGAAAGAGATTGTCCGCTTTGTACACGAAGTGCATCCAGTTTTTGCCGTAACCCTCTCAACTTTCTAGCACATGCTATGTTGATGAAATGATGATACCATGCCAACTTTCAACCTTTTCAGAGTTCATTTGAAACGCTGTTCAATTTTAGGGTCCTATAGCTCAAAATAATTAGTAAATGCATGAAAAATAACAAATGTAGTCAGAAAGGATTGAAAAATGATGATGTGGCTTTGAATGGTGCATTTTGAACACACAAAAAGTGAGGAGTTCAAATAAGTTTAAAAAAATGAAATCCCTTTGTAACAGACGAGTTTCCGTATGAAATCATGATACTTTGAAAGAGATTGTCCGGTTTGTACACGAAGTGCATCCAGTTTTTACCATAACCCTCTCAACTTTCTTGCACATGCTATGTGGATGAAATGATGATACCATGCCAACTTTCAACCTTTTCAGAGTTAATTTGAAATGCTTTTCAATTTTAGGGTCTTATAGCTCAAAATAATTAGTAAATGCATGAAAAATAACAAATGAAGTCAGAAAGGATTGAAAAATGATGATGTGGCCTTGAATGGTGCATTTTGAACACACAAAAAGTCAGGAGTTCAAATAAGTTTTAAAAAATGAAATCCCTTTGTAACAGACGAGTTTCCGTATGAAATCCTGATACTTTGAAAGAGATTGTCCGTTTTGTACACGAAGTGCATCCAGTTTTTGCCGTAGCCCTCTCAACTTTCTTGCACATGCTATGTGGATCAAATGATGATACCATGCCAACTTTGAACCTTTTCAGAGTTCATTTGAAATGCTTTTCAATGTTATGGTCTTATAGCTCAAAATAATTACTAAATGCATGAAAAATAACAAATGAAGTCAGAAAGGATTGAAAGATGATGATGTGGCTTTGAATGGTGCATTTTGAACACACAAAAAGTCAGGGGTTCAAATAAGTTTTAAAAAATGAAATCCCTTTGTAACAGACGAGTTTCCGTATGAAATCCTGATACTTCGAAAGAGATTGTCCGCTTTGTACACGAAGTGCATCCAGTTTTTGCCGTAACCCTCTCAACTTTCTAGCACATGCTATGTTGATGAAATGATGATACCATGCCAACTTTCAACCTTTTCAGAGTTCATTTGAAACGCTGTTCAATTTTAGGGTCCTATAGCTCAAAATAATTAGTAAATGCATGAAAAATAACAAATGTAGTCAGAAAGGATTGAAAAATGATGATGTGGCTTTGAATGGTGCATTTTGAACACACAAAAAGTGAGGAGTTCAAATAAGTTTAAAAAAATGAAATCCCTTTGTAACAGACGAGTTTCCGTATGAAATCATGATACTTTGAAAGAGATTGTCCGTTTTGTACACGAAGTGCATCCAGTTTTTACCATAACCCTCTCAACTTTCTTGCACATGCTATGTGGATGAAATGATGATACCATGCCAACTTTCAACCTTTTCAGATATCATTTGAAATGCTTTTCAATTTTATGGTCTTATAGCTCAAAATAATTACTAAATGGATGAAAAATAACAAATGAAGTCAGAAAGGATTGAAAAATGATGATGTGGCTTTGAATGGTGCATTTTGAACACACAAAAAGTCGGGAGTTCAAATAAGTTTTAAAAAATGAAATCCCTTTGTAACAGACGAGTTTCCGTATGAAATCATGATACTTTGAAAGAGATTGTCCGTTTTGTACACGAAGTGCATCCAGTTGTTGCCGTAACCCCCTCAACTTTCTTGCACATGCTATGTGGATGAAATGATGATACCATGCCAACTTTCAACCTTTTCAGAGTTCATTTGAAATGCTTTTCAATTTTAGGGTCTTATAGCTCAAAATAATTACTAAATGCATGAAAAATAACAAATGAAGTCAGAAAGGATTGAAAAATGATGATGTGGCTTTGAATGGTGCATTTTGAACACACAAAAAGTCAGGGGTTCAAATAAGTTTTAAAAAATGAAATCCCTTTGTAACAGACGAGTTTCCGTATGAAATCCTGATACTTTGAAAGAGATTATCCGTTTTGTACACGAAGTGCATCCAGTTTTTGCCGTAGCCCTCTCAACTTTCTTGCACATGCTATGTGGATGAAATGATGATACCATGCCAACTTTCAACCTTTTCAGAGTTCATTTGAAATGCTTTTCAATTTTATGGTCTTATAGCTCAAAATAATTACTAAATGCATGAAAAATAACAAATGAAGTCAGAAAGGATTGAAAAATGATGATGTAGCTTTGAATGGTCCATTTTGAACACACAAAAAGTCAGGGGTTCAAATAAGTTTAAAAAAATGAAATCCCTTTGTAACAGACGAGTTTCCGTATGAAATCATGATACTTTGAAAGAGATTGTCCGTTTTGTACACGAAGTGCATCCAGTTTTTACCGTAACCCTCTCAACTTTCTTGCACATGCTATGTGGATGAAATGATGATACCATGCCAATTTTCAACCTTTTCAGAGTTCATTTGAAATGCTTTTCAATTTTATGGTCTTATAGCTCAAAATAATTACTAAATGCATGAAAAATAACAAATGAAGTCAGAAAGGATTGAAAAATGAGGATGTGGCTTTGAATGGTGCATTTTGAACACACAAAAAGTCAGGAGTTCAAATAAGTTTTAAAAAATGAAATCCCTTTGTAACAGACGAGTTTCCGTATGAAATCATGATACTTTGAAAGAGATTGTCCGTTTTGTACACGAAGTGCATCCAATTATTGCCGTAACCCCCTCAACTTTCTTGCACATGCTATGTGGATGAAATGATGATACCATGCCAACATTCAACCTTTTCAGAGTTCATTTGAAATGCTTTTCAATTTTAGGGTCTTATAGCTCAAAATAATTAGTAAATGCTTGAAAAATAACAAATGATGTCAGAAAGGATTGAAAAATGATGATGTGGCTTTGAATGGTGCATTTTGAACACACAAAAAGTCAGGAGTTCAAATAAGTTTTAAAAAATGAAATCCCTTTGTAACAGACGAGTTTCCGTATGAAATCCTGATACTTTGAAAGAGATTGTCCGTTTTGTACACGAAGTGCATCCAGTTTTTGCCGTAGCCCTCTCAACTTTCTTGCACATGCTATGTGGATGAAATGATGATACCATGCCAACTTTCAACCTTTTCAGAGTTCATTTGAAATGCTTTTCAATTTTATGGTCTTATAGCTCAAAATAATTACTAAATGCATGAAAAATAACAAATGAAGTCAGAAAGGAATTAAAAATGATGATGTGGCTTTGAATGGTCCATTTTGAACACACAAAAAGTCAGGGGTTCAAATAAGTTTAAAAAAATGAAATCCCTTTGTAACAGACGAGTTTCCGTATGAAATCATGATACTTTGAAAGAGATTGTCCGTTTTGTACACGAAGTGCATCCAGTTTTTACCGTAACCCTCTCAACTTTCTTGCACATGCTATGTGGATGAAATGATGATACCATGCCAATTTTCAACCTTTTCAGAGTTCATTTGAAATGCTTTACAATTTTATGGTCTTATAGCTCAAAATAATTACTAAATGCATGAAAAATAACAAATGAAGTCAGAAAGGATTGAAAAATGATGATGTGGCTTTGAATGGTGCATTTTGAACACACAAAAAGTCAGGAGTTCAAATAAGTTTTAAAAATGAAATCCCTTTGTAACAGACGAGTTTCCGTATGAAATCATGATACTTTGAAAGAGATTGTCCGTTTTGTACACGAAGTGCATCCAGTTATTGCCGTAACCCCCTCAACTTTCTTGCACATGCTATGTGGATGAAATGATGATACCATGCCAACTTTCAACCTTTTCAGAGTTCATTTGAAATGCTTTTCAATTTTAGGGTCTTATAGCTCAAAATAATTAGTAAATGCTTGAAAAATAACAAATGATGTCAGAAAGGATTGAAAAATGATGATGTGGCTTTGAATGGTGCATTTTGAACACACAAAAAGTCAGGAGTTCAAATAAGTTTTAAAAAATGAAATCCCTTTGTAACAGACGAGTTTCCGTATGAAATCCTGATACTTTGAAAGAGATTGTCCGTTTTGTACACGAAGTGCATCCAGTTTTTGCCGTAGCCCTCTCAACTTTCTTGCACATGCTATGTGGATGAAATGATGATACCATGCTAACTTTCAACCTTTTCAGAGTTCATTTGAAATGCTTTTCAATTTTATGGTCTTATAGCTCAAAATAATTACTAAATGCATGAAAAATAACAAATGAAGTCAGAAAGGATTGAAAAATGATGATGTGGCTTTGAATGGTGCATTTTGAACACACAAAAAGTCAGGGGTTCAAATAAGTTTAAAAAAATGAAATCCCTTTGTAACAGACGAGTTTCCGTATGAAATCCTGATACTTCGAAAGAGATTGTCCGCTTTGTACACGAAGTGCATCCAGTTTTTGCCGTAACCCTCTCAACTTTCTAGCACATGCTATGCGGATGAAATGATGATACCATGCCAACTTTCAACCTTTTCAGAGTTCATTTGAAATGCTGTTCAATTTTAGGGTCCTATAGCTCAAAATAAATAGTAAATGCATGGAAAACAACAAATGAAGTCAGAAAGGATTGAAAAATGATGATGTGGCTTTGAATGGTGCATTTTGAACACACAAAAAGTCAGGGGTTCAAATAAGTTTTAAAAAATGAAATCCCTTTGTAACAGACGAGTTTCCGTATGAAATCCTGATACTTTGAAAGAGATTGTCCGTTTTGTACACGAAGTGCATCCAGTTTTTGCCGTAGCCCTCTCAACTTTCTTGCACATGCTATGTGGATGAAATGATGATACCATGCCAACTTTCAACCTTTTCAGAGTTCATTTGAAATGCTTTTCAATTTTATGGTCTTATAGCTCAAAATAATTAATTAATGCATGAAAAATAACAAATGAAGTCAGAAAGGATTGAAAAATGATGATGTGGCTTTGAATGGTGCATTTTGAACACACAAAAAGTCAGGGGTTCAAATAAGTTTTAAAAAATGAAATCCCTTTGTAACAGACGAGTTTCCGTATGAAATCCTGATACTTTGAAAGAGATTGTCCGTTTTGTACATGAAGTGCATCCAGTTTTTGCCGTAACCCTCTCAACTTTCTTGCACATGCTATGTGGATGAAATGATGATACCATGCCAACTTTCAACCTATTCAGAGTTCATTTGAAATGCTTTTCAATTTTAGGGTCTTATAGCTCAAAATAATTAGTAAATGCATGAAAAATAACAAATGAAGTCAGAAAGGATTGAAAAATGATGATGTGGCTTTGAATGGTGCATTTTGAACACACTAAAAGTCGGGAGTTCAAATAAGTTTTAAAAAATGAAATCCCTTTGTAACACACGAGTTTCCGTATGAAATCCTGATACTTTGAAAGAGATTGTCCGTTTTGTACACGATGTGCATCCAGTTTTTGCCGTAACCCTCTCAACTTTCTTGTGCATGCTATGTGGATGAAATGATGATACCATGCCAACTTTCAACCTTTTCACAGTTCATTTGAAATGCTTTTCAATTTTAGGGTCTTATAGCTCAAAATAATTACTAAATGCATGAAAAATAACAAATGAAGTCAGAAAGGACTGAAAAATGATGATGTGGCTTTGAATGGTGCATTTTGAACACACAAAAAGTCAGGAGTTCAAATAAGTTTTAAAAAATGAAATCCCTTTGTAACAGACGAGTTTCCGTATGAAATCATGATACTTTGAAAGAGATTGTCCGTTTTGTACACGAAGTGCATCCAGTTTTTGCCATAACCCTCTCAACTTTCTTGCACATGCTATGTGGATGAAATGATGATACCATGCCAACTTTCAACCTTTTCAGAGTTCATTTGAAATGCTTTTCAATTTTATGGTCTTATAGCTCAAAATTATTACTAAATGCATGGAAAATAACAAATGAAGTTAGAAAGGAGTGAAAAATGATGATGTGGCTTTGAATGGTGCATTTTGAACACACAAAAAGTCAGGAGTTCAAATAAGTTTTAAAAAATGAAATGCCTTTGTAACAGACGAGTTTCCGTATGAAATCATGATACTTTCAAAGAGATTGTCCGTTTTGTACACGAAGTGCATCCGGTTTTTACCGTAACCCTCTCAACTTTCTTGCACATGCTATGTGGATGAAATGATGATACCATGCCAACTTTCAACCTTTTCAGAGTTCATTTGAAATGCTTTTCAATTTTATGGTCTTATAGCTCAAAATAATTACTAAATGCATGAAAAATAACAAATGAAGTCAGAAAGGAAGGAAAAATGATGATGTGGCTTTGAATGGTGCATTTTGAACACACAAAAAGTCAGGAGTTCAAATAAGTTTTAAAATATGAAATCCCTTTGTAACAGACGAGTTTCCGTATGAAATCCTGATACTTTGAAAGAGATTGTCCGTTTTGTACATGAAGTGCATCCAGTTTTTGCCGTAACCCTCTCAACTTTCTTGCACATGCTATGTGGATGAGATGATGATACCATGCCAACTTTCAACCTATTCAGAGTTCATTTGAAATGCTTTTCAATTTAAGGGTCTTATAGCTCAAAATAATTAGTAAATGCATGAAAAATAACAAATGAAGTCAGAAAGGATTGAAAAATGATGATGTGGCTTTGAATGGTGTTTTCTGAACACACAAAAAGTAAGGAGTTCAAATAAGTTTTAAAAAATGAAATCCCTTTGTAACAGACGAGTTTCCGTATGAAATCCTGATACTTTGAAAGAGATTGTCCGTTTTGTACATGAAGTGCATCCAGTTTTTGCCGTAACCCTCTCAACTTTCTTGCACATGCTATGTGGATGAAGTGATGATACCATGCCAACTTTCAACCTATTCAGAGTTCATTTGAAATGCTTTTCAATTTAAGGGTCTTATAGCTCAAAATAATTAGTAAATGCATGAAAAATAACAAATGAAGTCAGAAAGGATTGAAAAATGATGATGTGGCTTTGAATGGTGCATTTTGAACACACTAAAAGTCGGGAGTTCAAATAAGTTTAAAAAAATGAAATCCCTTTGTAACGCACGAGTTTCGGTATGAAATCCTGATACTTTGAAAGAGATTGTCCGTTTTGTACACGACGTGCATCCAGTTTTTGCCGTAACCCTCTCAACTTTCTTGTGCATGCTATGTGGATGAAATGATCATACCATGCCAACTTTCAACCTTTTCAGAGTTCATTTGAAATGCTTTTCAATTTTAGGGTCTTATAGCTCAAAATAATTAGTAAATGCATGAAAAATAACAAATGAAGTCAGAAAGGACTGAAAAATGATGATGTGGCTTTGAATGGTGCATTTCGAACACACAAAAAGTCAGGAGTTCAAATAAGTTTTAAAAAATGAAATCCCTTTGTAACAGACGAGTTTCCGTATGAAATCATGATACTTTGAAAGAGATTGTCCGTTTTGTACACGAAGTGCATCCAGTTTTTGCCATAACCCTCTCAACTTTCTTGCACATGCTATGTGGATTAAATGATGATACCATGCCAACTTTCAACCTTTTCAGAGTTCATTTGAAATGCTTTTCGATTTTATGGTCTTATAGCTCAAAATTATTACTAAATGCATGGAAAATAACAAATGAAGTCAGAAAGGAGTGAAAAATGATGATGTGGCTTTGAATGGTGCATTTTGAACACACAAAAAGTCAGGAGTTCAAATAAGTTTAAAAAAATGAAATGCCTTTGTAACAGACGAGTTTCCGTATGAAATCATGATACTTTGAAAGAGATTGTCCGTTTTGTACACGAAGTGCATCCAGTTTTTGCCGTAACCCTCTCAACTTTCTTGCACATGCTATGTGGATGAAATGATGATACCATGCCAACTTTCAACCTTTTCAGAGTTCATTTGAAATGCTTTTCAATTTTATGGTCTTATAGCTCAAAATAATTACTAAATGCATGAAAAATAACAAATGAAGTCAGAAAGGAAGGAAAAATGATGATGTGGCTTTGAATGGTGCATTTTGAACACACAAAAAGTCAGGAGTTCAAATAAGTTTTAAAAAATGAAATCCCTTTGTAACAGACGGGTTTCCGTATGAAATCCTGATACTTTGAAAGAGATTGTCCGTTTTGTACATGAAGTGCATCCAGTTTTTGCCGTAACCCTCTCAACTTTCTTGCACATGCTATGTGGATGAAATGATGATACCATGCCAACTTTCAACCTATTCAGAGTTCATTTGAAATGCTTTTCAATTTAAGGGTCTTATAGCTCAAAATAACTAGTAAATGCATGAAAAATAACAAATGAAGTCAGAAAGGATTGAAAAATGATGATGTGGCTTTGAATGGTGCATTTTGAACACACTAAAAGTCGGGAGTTCAAATAAGTTTTAAAAAATGAAATCCCTTTGTAACACACGAGTTTCGGTATGAAATCCTGATACTTTGAAAGAGATTGTCCGTTTTGTACACGACGTGCATCCAGTTTTTGCCGTAACCCTCTCAACTTTCTTGTGCATGCTATGTGGATGAAATGATGATACCATGCCAACTTTCAACCTTTTCAGAGTTCATTTGAAATGCTTTTCAATTTTAGGGTCTTATAGCTCAAAATAATTAGTAAATGCATGAAAAATAACAAATGAAGTTAGAAAGGACTGAAAAATGATGATGTGGCTTTGAATGGTGCATTTTGAACACACAAAAAGTCAGCAGTTCAAATAAGTTTTAAAAAATGAAATCCCTTTGTAACAGACGAGTTTCCGTATGAAATCCTGATACTTTGAAAGAGATTGTCCGTTTTGTACACGAAGTGCATCCAGTTGTTGCCGTAACCCCCTCAACTTTCTTGCACATGCTATGTGGATGAAATGATGATACCATGCCAACTTTCAACCTTTTCAGAGTTCATTTGAAATGCTTTTCAATTTATGGTCTTATAGCTCAAAATTATTACTAAATGCATGGAAAATAACAAATGAAGTCAGAAAGGAGTGAAAAATGATGATGTGGCTTTGAATGGTGCATTTTGAACACACAAAAGTCAGGAGTTCAAATAAGTTTAAAAAAATGAAATGCCTTTGTAACAGACGAGTTTCCGTATAAATCATGATACTTTGAAAGAGATTGTCCGTTTTGTACACGAAGTGCATCCAGTTTTTGCCGTAACCCTCTCAACTTTCTTGCACATGCTATGTGGATGAAATGATGATACCATGCCAACTTTCAACCTTTTCAGAGTTCATTTGAAATGCTTTTCAATTTTATGGTCTTATAGCTCAAAATAATTACTAAATGCATGAAAAATAACAAATGAAGTCAGAAAGGAAGGAAAAATGATGATGTGGCTTTGAATGGTGCATTTTGAACACACAAAAAGTCAGGAGTTCAAATAAGTTTTAAAAAATGAAATCCCTTTGTAACAAACGAGTTTCCGTATGAAATCCTGATACTTTGAAAGAGATTGTCCGTTTTGTACATGAAGTGCATCCAGTTTTTGCCGTAACCCTCTCAACTTTCTTGCACATGCTATGTGGATGAAATGATGATACCATGCCAACTTTCAACCTATTCAGAGTTCATTTGAAATGCTTTTCAATTTAAGGGTCTTATAGCTCAAAATAATTAGTAAATGCATGAAAAATAACAAATGAAGTCAGAAAGGATTGAAAAATGATGATGTGGCTTTGAATGGTGCATTTTGAACACACAAAAAGTCAGGAGTTCAAATAAGTTTAAAAAAATGAAATCCCTTTGTAACAGACGAGTTTCCGTATGAAATCCTGATACTTTGAAAGAGATTGTCCGTTTTGTACATGAAGTGCATCCAGTTTTTGCCGTAACCCTCTCAACTTTCTTGCACATGCTATGTGGATGAAATGATGATACCATGCCAACTTTCAACCTATTCAGAGTTCATTTGAAATGCTTTTCAATTTAAGGGTCTTATAGCTCAAAATAATTAGTAAATGCATGAAAAATAACAAATGAAGTCAGAAAGGATTGAAAAATGATGATGTGGCTTTGAATGGTGCATTTTGAACACACTAAAAGTCGGGAGTTCAAATAAGTTTAAAAAAATGAAATCCCTTTGTAACACACGAGTTTCGGTATGAAATCCTGATACTTTGAAAGAGATTGTCCGTTTTGTACACGACGTGCATCCAGTTTTTGCCGTAACCCTCTCAACTTTCTTGTGCATGCTATGTGGATGAAATGATGATACCATGCCAACTTTCAACCTTTTCAGAGTTCATTTGAAATGCTTTTCAATTTTAGGGTCTTATAGCTCAAAATAATTAGTAAATGCATGAAAAATAACAAATGAAGTCAGAAAGGACTGAAAAATGATGATGTGGCTTTGAATGGTGCATTTTGAACACACAAATAGTCAGGAGTTCAAATAAGTTTTAAAAAATGAAATCCCTTTGTAATAGACGAGTTTCCGTATGAAATCATGATACTTTGAAAGAGATTGTCCGTTTTGTACACGAAGTGCATCCAGTTTTGCCATAACCCTCTCAACTTTCTTGCACATGCTATGTGGATGAAATGATGATACCATGCCAACTTTCAACCTTTTCAGAGTTCATTTGAAATGCTTTTCAATTTTATGGTCTTATAGCTCAAAATAATTACTAAATGCATGAAAAATAACAAATGAAGTCAGAAAGGATTGAAAAATGATGATGTGGCTTTGAATGGTGCATTTTGAACACACAAAAAGTCAGGAGTTCAAATAAGTTTTAAAAAATGAAATCCCTTTGTAACAGACGAGTTTCCGTATGAAATCCTGATACTTCGAAAGAGATTGTCCGTTTTGTACACGAAGTGCATCCAGTTTTTGCCGTAACCCTCTCAACTTTCTAGCACATGCTATGTGGATGAAATGATGATACCATGCCAACTTTCAACCTTTTAAGAGTTCATTTGAAATGCTTTTCAATTTTATGGTCTTATAGCTCAAAATAATTAGTAAATGCATGAAAAATAACAAATGAAGTCAGAAAAGATTGAAAAATGATGATGTGGCCTTGAATGGTGCATTTTGAACACACAAAAAGTCAGGAGTTCAAATAAGTTTTAAAAAATGAAATCCCTTTGTAACACACGAGTTTCCGTATGAAATCCTGATACTTTGAAACAGATTGTCCGTTTTGTACACGAAGTGCATCCAGTTTTTGCCGTAACCCTCTCAACTTTCTTGCGCATGCAATGTGGATGAAATGATGATACCATGCCAACTTTCAACCTTTTCAGAGTTCATTTGAAATGCTTTTCAATTTTATGGTCTTATAGCTCAAAATAATTACTAAATGCATGAAAAATAACAAATGAAGTCAGAAAGGATTGAAAAATGATGATGTGGCTTTGAATGGTGCATTTGAAACACACAAAAAGTCAGGAGTTCAAATAAGTTTTAAAAATGAAATCCCTTTGTAACAGACGAGTTTCCGTATGAAATCCTGATACTTTGAAAGAGATTGTCCGTTTTGTACATGAACTGCATCCAGTTTTTGCCGTAACCCTCTCAACTTTCTTGCACATGCTATGTGGATGAAATGATGATACCATGCCAACTTTCAACCTATTCAGAGTTCATTTGAAATGCTTTTCAATTTAAGGGTCTTATAGCTCAAAATAATTAGTAAATGCATGAAAAATAACAAATGAAGTCAGAAAGGATTGAAAAATGATGATGTGGCGTTGAATGGTGCATTTTGAACACACTAAAAGTCGGGAGTTCAAATAAGTTTTAAAAAATGAAATCCCTTCGTAACACACGAGTTTCATTATGAAATCCTGATACTTTGAAAGAGATTGTCCGTTTTGTACACGACGTGCATCCAGTTTTTGCCGTAACCCTCTCAACTTTCTTGTGCATGCTATGTGGATGAAATGATGATACCATGCCAACTTTCAACCTTTTCAGAGTTCATTTGAAATGCTTTTCAATTTTAGGGTCTTATAGCTCAAAATAATTAGTAAATGCATGAAAAATAACAAATGAAGTCAGAAAGGACTGAAAAATGATGATGTGGCTTTGAATGGTGCATTTTGAACACACAAAAAGTCAGGAGTTCAAATAAGTTTTAAAAAATGAAATCCCTTTGTAACAGACGAGTTTCCGTATGAAATCATGATACTTTGAAAGAGATTGTCCGTTTTGTACACGAAGTGCATCCAGTTTTTGCCGTAACCCTCTCAACTTTCTTGCACATGCAATGTGGATGAAATGATGATACCATGCCAACTTTCAACCTTTTCAGAGTTCATTTGAAATGCTTTTCAATTTTATGGTCTTATAGCTCAAAATAATTACTAAATGCATGAAAAATAACAAATGAAGTCAGAAAGGATTGAAAAATGATGATGTGGCTTTGAATGGTGCATTTTGAACACACAAAAAGTCAGGAGTTCAAATAAGTTTTAAAAAATGAAATCCCTTTGTAACAGACGAGTTTCCGTATGAAATCCTGATACTTCGAAAGAGATTGTCCGTTTTGTACACGAAGTGCATCCAGTTTTTGCCGTAACCCTCTCAACTTTCTAGCACATGCTATGTGGATGAAATGATGATACCATGCCAACTTTCAACCTATTCAGAGTTCATTTGAAATGCTTTTCAATTTTATGGTCTTATAGCTCAAAATAATTAGTAAATGCATGAAAAATAACAAATGAAGTCAGAAAAGATTGAAAAATGATGATGTGGCCTTGAATGGTGCATTTTGAACACACAAAAAGTCAGGAGTTCAAATAAGTTTTAAAAAATGAAATCCCTTTGTAACACACGAGTTTCATTATGAAATCCTGATACTTTGAAAGAGATTGTCCGTTTTGTACACGACGTGCATCCAGTTTTTGCCGTAACCCTCTCAACTTTCTTGTGCATGCTATGTGGATGAAATGATGATACCATGCCAACTTTCAACCTTTTCAGAGTTCATTTGAAATGCTTTTCAATTTTAGGGTCTTATAGCTCAAAATAATTAGTAAATGCATGAAAAATAACAAATGAAGTCAGAAAGGACTGAAAAATGATGATGTGGCTTTGAATGGTGCATTTTGAACACACAAAAAGTCAGGAGTTCAAATAAGTTTTAAAAAATGAAATCCCTTTGTAACAGACGAGTTTCCGTATGAAATCATGATACTTTGAAAGAGATTGTCCGTTTTGTACACGAAGTGCATCCAGTTGTTGCCGTAACCCTCTCAACTTTCTTGCACATGCTATGTGGATGAAATGATGATACCATGCCAACTTTCAACCTTTTCAGAGTTCATTTGAAATGCTTTTCAATTTTATGGTCTTATAGCTCAAAATAATTACTAAATGCATGAAAAATAACAAATGAAGTCAGAAAGGATTGAAAAATGATGATGTGGCTTTGAATGGTGCATTTTGAACACACAAAAAGTCAGGAGTTCAAATAAGTTTTAAAAAATGAAATCCCTTTGTAACAGACGAGTTTCCGTATGAAATCCTGATACTTCGAAAGAGATTGTCCGTTTTGTACACGAAGTGCATCCAGTTTTTGCCGTAACCCTCTCAACTTTCTAGCACATGCTATGTGGATGAAATGATGATACCATGCCAACTTTCAACCTTTTAAGAGTTCATTTGAAATGCTTTTCAATTTTATGGTCTTATAGCTCAAAATAATTAGTAAATGCATGAAAAATAACAAATGAAGTCAGAAAAGATTGAAAAATGATGATGTGGCCTTGAATGGTGCATTTTGAACACACAAAAAGTCAGGAGTTCAAATAAGTTTTAAAAAATGAAATCCCTTTGTAACACACGAGTTTCCGTATGAAATCCTGATACTTTGAAACAGATTGTCCGTTTTGTACACGAAGTGCATCCAGTTTTTGCCGTAACCCTCTCAACTTTCTTGCGCATGCAATGTGGATGAAATGATGATACCATGCCAACTTTCAACCTTTTCAGAGTTCATTTGAAATGCTTTTCAATTTTATGGTCTTATAGCTCAAAATAATTACTAAATGCATGAAAAATAACAAATGAAGTCAGAAAGGATTGAAAAATGATGATGTGGCTTTGAATGGTGCATTTTGAACACACAAAAAGTCAGGAGTTCAAATAAGTTTTAAAAAATGAAATCCCTTTGTAACAGACGAGTTTCCGTATGAAATCCTGATACTTTGAAAGAGATTGTCCATTTTGTACATGAACTGCATCCAGTTTTTGCTGTAACCCTCTCAACTTTCTTGCACATGCTATGTGGATGAAATGATGATACCATGCCAACTTTCAACCTATTCAGAGTTCATTTGAAATGCTTTTCAATTTAAGGGTCTTATAGCTCAAAATAATTAGTAAATGCATGAAAAATAACAAATGAAGTCAGAAAGGATTGAAAAATGATGATGTGGCGTTGAATGGTGCATTTTGAACACACTAAAAGTCGGGAGTTCAAATAAGTTTTAAAAAATGAAATCCCTTTGTAACACACGAGTTTCATTATGAAATCCTGATACTTTGAAAGAGATTGTCCGTTTTGTACACGACGTGCATCCATTTTTTGCCGTAACCCTCTCAACTTTCTTGTGCATGCTATGTGGATGAAATGATGATACCATGCCAACTTTCAACCTTTTCAGAGTTCATTTGAAATGCTTTTCAATTTTAGGGTCTTATAGCTCAAAATTATTACTAAATGCATGGAAAATAACAAATGAAGTCAGAAAGGAGTGAAAAATGATGATGTGGCTTTGAATGGTGCATTTTGAACACACAAAAGTCAGGAGTTCAAATAAGTTTAAAAAAATGAAATGCCTTTGTAACAGACGAGTTTCCGTATAAATCATGATACTTTGAAAGAGATTGTCCGTTTTGTACACGAAGTGCATCCAGTTTTTGCCGTAGCCCTGTCAACTTTCTTGCACATGCTATGTGGATGAAATGATGATACCATGCCAACTTTCAACCTTTTCAGAGTTCATTTGAAATGCTTTTCAATTTTATGGTCTTATAGCTCAAAATAATTACTAAATGCATGAAAAATAACAAATGAAGTCAGAAAGGATTGAAAAATGATGATGTGGCTTTGAATGGTGCATTTTGAACACACAAAAAGTCAGGGGTTCAAATAAGTTTTAAAAAATGAAATCCCTTTGTAACAGACGAGTTTCCGTATGAAATCCTGATACTCCGAAAGAGATTGTCCGCTTTGTACACGAAGTGCATCCAGTTTTTGCCGTAACCCTCTCAACTTTCTAGCACATGCTATGTGGATGAAATGATGATACCATGCCAACTTTCAACCTTTTCAGAGTTCATTTGAAATGCTTTTCAATTTTAGGGTCTTATAGCTCAAAATAATTAGTAAATGCACGAAAAATATCAAATGAAGTCAGAAAAGATTCAAAAATGATGATGTGGCCTTGAATGGTGCATTTTGAACACACAAAAAGTCAGGAGTTCAAATAAGTTTTAAAAAATGAAATCCCTTTGTAACACACGAGTTTCCGTATGAAATCCTGATACTTTGAAACAGATTGTCCGTTTTGTACACGAAGTGCATCCAGTTTTTGCCGTAACCATCTCAACTTTCTTGCGCATGCTATGTGGATGAAATGATGATACCATGCCAACTTTCAACCTTTTCAGAGTTCATTTGAAATGCTTTTCAATTTTAGGGTCTTATAGCTCAAAATAATTAGTAAATGCATGAAAAATAACAAATGAAGTCAGAAAGGATTGAAAAATGATGATGTGGCTTTGAAAGGTTCATTTTGAACACACAAAAAGTCAGGAGTTCAAATAAGTTTAAAAAATGAAATCCCTTTGTAACACACGAGTTTCCGTATGAAATCCTGATACTTTGAAAGAGATTGTCCGTTTTGTACACGAAGTGCATCCAGTTGTTGCCGTAACCCCCTCAACTTTCTTGCACATGCTATGTGGATGAAATGATGATACCATGCCAACTTTCAACCTTTTCAGAGTTCATTTGAAATGCTTTTCAATTTTAGGGTCTTATAGCTCAAAATAATTAGTAAATGCTTGAAAAATAACGAATGATGTCAGAAAGGATTGAAAAAGGATGATGTGGCTTTGAATGGTGCATTTTGAACACACAAAAAGTCAGGAGTTCAAATAAGTCTTAAAAAATGAAGTCCCTTTGTAACAGACGAGTTTCCGTATGAAATCCTGATACTTTGAAAGAGATTGTCCGTTTTGTACACGAAGTGCATCCAGTTTTTGACGTAACCCTCTCAACTTTCTTGCACATGCTATGTGGATGAAATGATGATACCATGCCAACTTTCAACCTATTCAGAGTTCATTTCAAATGCTTTTCAATTTAAGGGACTTATAGCTCAAAATAATTAGTAAATGCATGAAAAATAACAAATGAAGTCAGAAAGGATTGAAAAATGATGATGTGGCTTTGAATGGTGCATTTTGAACACACACAAAAGTCGGGAACACACACAAAAGAGATTGTCCGTTTTGTACATGAACTGCATCCAGTTTTTGCCGTAACCCTCTCAACTTTCTTGCACATGCTATGTGGATGAAATGATGATACCATGCCAACTTTCAACCTATTCAGAGTTCATTTGAAATGCTTTTCAATTTAAGGGTCTTATAGCTCAAAATAATTAGTAAATGCATGAAAAATAACAAATGAAGTCAGAAAGGATTGAAAAATGATGATGTGGCTTTGAAAGGTTCATTTTGAACACACAAAAAGTCAGGAGTTCAAATAAGTTTAAAAAATGAAATCCCTTTGTAACACACGAGTTTCCGTATGAAATCCTGATACTTTGAAAGAGATTGTCTGTTTTGTACACGAAGTGCATCCAGTTGTTGCCGTAACCCCCTCAACTTTCTTGCACATGCTATGTGGATGAAATGATGATACCATGCCAACTTTCAACCTTTTCAGAGTTCATTTGAAATGCTTTTCAATTTTAGGGTCTTATAGCTCAAAATAATTAGTAAATGCTTGAAAAATAACGAATGATGTCAGAAAGGATTGAAAAAGGATGATGTGGCTTTGAATGGTGCATTTTGAACACACAAAAAGTCAGGAGTTCAAATAAGTCTTAAAAAATGAAGTCCCTTTGTAACAGACGAGTTTCCGTATGAAATCCTGATACTTTGAAAGAGATTGTCCGTTTTGTACACGAAGTGCATCCAGTTTTTGACGTAACCCTCTCAACTTTCTTGCACATGCTATGTGGATGAAATGATGATACCATGCCAACTTTCAACCTATTCAGAGTTCATTTCAAATGCTTTTCAATTTAAGGGACTTATAGCTCAAAATAATTAGTAAATGCATGAAAAATAACAAATGAAGTCAGAAAGGATTGAAAAATGATGATGTGGCTTTGAATGGTGCATTTTGAACACACACAAAAGTCGGGAGTTCAAATAAGTTTTAAATAATAAAATCCCTTTGTAACAGACGAGTTTCCGTATGAAATCCTGATACTTTGAAAGAGATTGTCCGTTTTGTACACGAAGTGCATCCAGTTTTTGCCGTAACCCTCTCAGCTTTCTTGGACATGCTATGCGGATGAAATGATGATACCATGCCAACTTTCAACCTTTTCAGAGTTCATTTGAAATGCTTTTCAATTTTAGGGTCTTATAGCTCAAAATAATTAGTAAATGCATGAAAAATAACAAATGAAGTCAGAAAGGATTGAAAAATGATGATGTGGCTTTGAAAGGTTCATTTTGAACACACAAAAAGTCAGGAGTTCAAATAAGTTTAAAAAATGAAATCCCTTTGTAACAGACGAGTTTCCGTATGAAATCCTGATACTTTGAAAGAGATTGTCTGTTTTGTACACGAAGTGCATCCAGTTGTTGCCGTAACCCCCTCAACTTTCTTGCACATGCTATGTGGATGAAATGATGATACCATGCCAACTTTCAACCTTTTCAGAGTTCATTTGAAATGCTTTTCAATTTTAGGGTCTTATAGCTCAAAATAATTAGTAAATGCTTGAAAAATAACGAATGATGTCAGAAAGGATTGAAAAAGGATGATGTGGCTTTGAATGGTGCATTTTGAACACACAAAAAGTCAGGAGTTCAAATAAGTCTTAAAAAATGAAGTCCCTTTGTAACAGACGAGTTTCCGTATGAAATCCTGATACTTTGAAAGAGATTGTCCGTTTTGTACACGAAGTGCATCCAGTTTTTGACGTAACCCTCTCAACTTTCTTGCACATGCTATGTGGATGAAATGATGATACCATGCCAACTTTCAACCTATTCAGAGTTCATTTCAAATGCTTTTCAATTTAAGGGACTTATAGCTCAAAATAATTAGTAAATGCATGAAAAATAACAAATGAAGTCAGAAAGGATTGAAAAATGATGATGTGGCTTTGAATGGTGCATTTTGAACACACACAAAAGTCGGGAGTTCAAATAAGTTTTAAATAATAAAATCCCTTTGTAACAGACGAGTTTCCGTATGAAATCCTGATACTTTGAAAGAGATTGTCCGTTTTGTACACGAAGTGCATCCAGTTTTTGCCGTAACCCTCTCAGCTTTCTTGGACATGCTATGCGGATGAAATGATGATACCATGCCAACTTTCAACCTTTTCAGAGTTCATTTGAAATGCTTTTCAATTTTAGGGTCTTATAGCTCAAAATAATTAGTAAATGCATGGAAAATAACAAATGAAGTCAGAAAGGATTGAAAAATGATGATGTGGCTTTGAATGGTGCATTTTGAACACACAAAAAGTCAGGAGTTCAAATAAGTTTTAAAAAATGAAATCCCTTTGTAACAGACGAGTTTCCGTATGAAATCCTGATACTTTGAAAGAGATTGTCCGTTTTGTACACGAAGTGCATCCAGTTTTTGCCGTAGCCCTGTCAACTTTCTTGCACATGCTATGTGGATGAAATGATGATACCATGCCAACTTTCAACCTTTTCAGAGTTCATTTGAAATGCTTTTCAATTTTATGGTCTTATAGCTCAAAATAATTACTAAATGCATGAAAAATAACAAATGAAGTCAGAAAGGATTGAAAAATGATGATGTGGCTTTGAAAGGTTCATTTTGAACACACAAAAAGTCAGGAGTTCAAATAAGTTTAAAAAATGAAATCCCTTTGTAACAGACGAGTTTCCGTATGAAATCATGATACTTTGAAAGAGATTGTCCGTTTTGTACACGAAGTGCATCCAGTTGTTGCCGTAACCCCCTCAACTTTCTTGCACATGCTATGTGGATGAAATGATGATACCATGCCAACTTTCAACCTTTTCAGAGTTCATTTGAAATGCTGTTCAATTTTAGGGTCTTATAGCTCAAAATAATTAGTAAATGCATGAAAAATATCAAATGAAGTCAGAAAAGATTGAAAAATGATGATGTGGCCTTGAATGGTGCATTTTGAACACACAAAAAGTCAGGAGTTCAAATAAGTTTTAAAAAATGAAATCCCTTTGTAACACACGAGTTTCCGTATGAAATCCTGATACTTTGAAAGAAATTGTCCGTTTTGTACACGAAGTGCATCCAGTTGTTGCCGTAACCCCCTCAACTTTCTTGCACATGCTATGTGGATGAACTGATGATACCATGCCAAATTTCAACCTTTTCAGAGTTCATTTGAAATGCTTTTCAATTTTAGGGTCTTATAGCTCAAAATAATTAGTATATGCATGAAAAATAACAAATGAAGTCAGAAAGGATTGAAAAATGATGATGTGGCTTTGAATGGTGCATTTTGAACACACAAAAAGTCAGGAGTTCAAATAAGTTTAAAAAATGAAATCCCTTTGTAACAGACGAGTTTCCGTATGAAATCCTGATACTTCGAAAGAGATTGTCCGTTTTGTACACCAAGTGCATCCAGTTTTTGCCGTAACCCTCTCATCTTTCTAGCACATGCTATGTGGATGAAATGATGATACCATGCCAACTTTCAACCTTTTCAGAGTTCATTTGAAATGCTTTTCAATTTTAGGGTCTTATAGCTCAAAATAATTAGTAAATGCATGAAAAATAACAAATGAAGTCAGAAAGGATTGAAAAATGATGATGTGGCCTTTAATGGTGCATTTTGAACACACAAAAAGTCAAGAGTTCAAATAAGTTTTAAAAAATGAAATCCCTTTGTAACAGACGAGTTTCCGTATGAAATCCTGATACTTTGAAAGAGATTGTCTGTTTTGTACACGAAGTGCATCCAGTTGTTGCCGTAACCCCCTCAACTTTCTTGCACATGCTATGTGGATGAAATGATGATACCATGCCAACTTTCAACCTTTTCAGAGTTCATTTGAAATGCTTTTCAATTTTAGGGTCTTATAGCTCAAAATAATTAGTAAATGCTTGAAAAATAACGAATGATGTCAGAAAGGATTGAAAAAGGATGATGTGGCTTTGAATGGTGCATTTTGAACACACAAAAAGTCAGGAGTTCAAATAAGTCTTAAAAAATGAAGTCCCTTTGTAACAGACGAGTTTCCGTATGAAATCCTGATACTTTGAAAGAGATTGTCCGTTTTGTACACGAAGTGCATCCAGTTTTTGACGTAACCCTCTCAACTTTCTTGCACATGCTATGTGGATGAAATGATGATACCATGCCAACTTTCAACCTATTCAGAGTTCATTTCAAATGCTTTTCAATTTAAGGGACTTATAGCTCAAAATAATTAGTAAATGCGTGAAAAATAACAAATGAAGTCAGAAAGGATTGAAAAATGATGATGTGGCTTTGAATGGTGCATTTTGAACACACACAAAAGTCGGGAGTTCAAATAAGTTTTAAATAATAAAATCCCTTTGTAACAGACGAGTTTCCGTATGAAATCCTGATACTTTGAAAGAGATTGTCCGTTTTGTACACGAAGTGCATCCAGTTTTTGCCGTAACCCTCTCAGCTTTCTTGGACATGCTATGCGGATGAAATGATGATACCATGCCAACTTTCAACCTTTTCAGAGTTCATTTGAAATGCTTTTCAATTTTAGGGTCTTATAGCTCAAAATAATTAGTAAATGCATGGAAAATAACAAATGAAGTCAGAAAGGATTGAAAAATGATGATGTGGCTTTGAATGGTGCATTTAGAACACACAAAAAGTCAGGAGTTCAAATAAGTTTTAAAAAATGAAATCCCTTTGTAACAGACGAGTTTCCGTATGAAATCCTGATACTTTGAAAGAGATTGTCCGTTTTGTACACGAAGTGCATCCAGTTTTTGCCGTAGCCCTGTCAACTTTCTTGCACATGCTATGTGGATGAAATGATGATACCATGCCAACTTTCAACCTTTTCAGAGTTCATTTGAAATGCTTTTCAATTTTATGGTCTTATAGCTCAAAATAATTACTAAATGCATGAAAAATAACAAATGAAGTCAGAAAGGATTGAAAAATGATGATGTGGCTTTGAAAGGTTCATTTTGAACACACAAAAAGTCAGGAGTTCAAATAAGTTTAAAAAATGAAATCCCTTTGTAACAGACGAGTTTCCGTATGAAATCATGATACTTTGAAAGAGATTGTCCGTTTTGTACACGAAGTGCATCCAGTTGTTGCCGTAACCCCCTCAACTTTCTTGCACATGCTATGTGGATGAAATGATGATACCATGCCAACTTTCAACCTTTTCAGAGTTCATTTGAAATGCTGTTCAATTTTAGGGTCTTATAGCTCAAAATAATTAGTAAATGCATGAAAAATATCAAATGAAGTCAGAAAAGATTGAAAAATGATGATGTGGCCTTGAATGGTGCATTTTGAACACACAAAAAGTCAGGAGTTCAAATAAGTTTTAAAAAATGAAATCCCTTTGTAACACACGAGTTTCCGTATGAAATCCTGATACTTTGAAAGAAATTGTCCGTTTTGTACACGAAGTGCATCCAGTTGTTGCCGTAACCCCCTCAACTTTCTTGCACATGCTATGTGGATGAACTGATGATACCATGCCAAATTTCAACCTTTTCAGAGTTCATTTGAAATGCTTTTCAATTTTAGGGTCTTATAGCTCAAAATAATTAGTATATGCATGAAAAATAACAAATGAAGTCAGAAAGGATTGAAAAATGATGATGTGGCTTTGAATGGTGCATTTTGAACACACAAAAAGTCAGGAGTTCAAATAAGTTTTAAAAAATGAAAGACCTTTGTAACACACGAGTTTCCGTATGAAATCCTGATACGTCAAAAGAGATTGTCCGTTTTGTACACGAAGTGCATCCAGTTTTTGCTGGAACCCTCTCAACTTTCTAGCACATGCTATGTGGATGAAATGATGATACCATGCCAACTTTCAACCTTTTCAGAGTTCATTTGAAATGCTGTTCAATTTTAGGGTCTTATAGCTCAAAATAATTACTAAATGCATGAAAAATAACAAATGAAGTCAGAAAGGATTGAAAAATGATGATGTGGCTTTGAATGGTGCATTTTGAACACACAATTTGTCAGGAGTTCAAATAAGTTTAAAAAAATGAAATCCCTTTGTAACAGACGAGTTTCCGTATGAAATCCTGATACTTTGAAAGAGATTGTCCGTTTTGTACACGAAGTGCATCCAGTTTTTGTCGTAACCCTCTCAACTTTCTTGTGCATGCTATGTGGATGAAATGATGATACCATGCCAACTTTCAACCTTTTCAGAGTTCATTTGAAATGCTTTTCAATTTTATGGTCTCATAGCTCAAAATAATTAGTAAATGCATGAAAAATAACAAATGAAGTCAGAAAGGATTGAAAAATGATGATGTGGCTTTGAATGGTGCATTTTGAACACACAAAAAGTGAGGAGTTCAAATAAGTTTTAAAAAATGAAATCCCTTTGTAACAGACGAGTTTCCGTATGAAATCATGATACTTTGAAAGAGATTGTCCGTTTTGTACACGAAGTGCATCCAGTTGTTGCCGTAACCCCCTCAACTTTCTTGCACATGCTATGTGGATGAACTGATGATACCATGCCAAATTTCAACCTTTTCAGAGTTCATTTGAAATGCTTTTCAATTTTAGGGTCTTATAGCTCAAAATAATTAGTATATGCATGAAAAATAACAAATGAAGTCAGAAAGGATTGAAAAATGATGATGTGGCTTTGAATGGTGCATTTTGAACACACAAAAAGTCAGGAGTTCAAATAAGTTTTAAAAAATGAAAGACCTTTGTAACAGACGAGTTTCCGTATGAAATCATGATACTTTGAAAGAAATTGTCCGTTTTGTACACGAAGTACATCCAGTTTTTGCCGTAACCCTCTCAGCTTTCTTGCACATGCTATGCGAATGAAATGATGATACCATGCCAACTATCAACCTTTTCAGAGTTCATTTGAAATGCTTTTCAATTTTAGGGTCTTATAACTCAAAATAATTAGTAAATGCATGAAAAATAACAAATGAAGTCAGAAAGGATTGAAAAGTGATGATGTGGCCTTGAATGGTGCATTTTGAACACACAAAAAGTCAGGAGTTCAAATAAGTTTTAAAAAATGAAATCCGTTTGTAACACACGAGTTTCCGTATGAAATCCTGATACTTTGAAAGATATTCTCCGTTTTGTACATGAAGTGCATCCAGTTTTTGCTGTAACCCTCTCAGCTTACTTGCACATGCTATGCGGATGAAATGATGATACCATGCCAACTTTCAACCTTTTCAGAGTTCATTTTAAATGCTTTTCAATTTTAGGGTCTTATAGCTCAAAATAATTAGTAAATGCATGAAAAATAACAAATGAAGTCAGAGAGGATTGAAAAATGATGATGTGGCCTTGAATGGTGCATTTTGAACACACAAAAAGTCAGGAGTTCAAATAAGTTTAAAAAAATGAAATCCCTTTGTAACAGACGAGTTTCCGTATGAAATCCTGATACTTTGAAAGAGATTGTCCGTTTTGTACACGAAGTGCATCCAGTTTTTGCCGTAACCCTCTCAGCTTTCTTGCACATGCTATGCGGATGAAATGATGATACCATGCCAACTTTCAACCTTTTCAGAGTTCATTGGAAATGCTTTTCAATTTTATGGTCTTATAGCTCAAAATAATTAGTAAATGCATGAAAAATAACAAATGAAGTAAGAAAGGATTGAAAAATTATGATGTGGCTTTGAATGGTGCATTTTGAACACACAAAAAGTCGGGAGTTCAAATAAGTTTTAAATAATGAAATCCCTTTGTAACAGACGAGTTTCCGTATGAAATCCTGATACTTTGAAAGAGATTGTCCGTTTTGTACACGAAGTGCATCCAGTTTTTGCCGTAACCCTCTCAGCTTTCTTGGACATGCTATGCGGATGAAATGATGATACCATGCCGACTTTCAACCTTTTCAAAGTTCATTTCAAATGCTTTTCAATTTTAGGGTCTTATAGCTCAAAATAATTAGTAATTGCATGGAAAATAACAAATGAAGTCAGAAAGGATTGAAAAATGATGATGTGGCTTTGAATGGTGCATTTTGAACACACAAAAAGTCAGGAGTTCAAATAAGTTTTAAAAATTGAAATCCCTTTGTAACAGACGAGTTTCCGTATGAAATCCTGATACTTTGAAAGAGATTGTCCGTTTTGTACACGAAGTGCATCCAGTTTTTGCCGTAACCCTCTCAGCTTTCTTGCACATGCTATTCGGATGAAATGATGATACCATGCCAACTTTCAACCTTTTTAGAGTTCATTTTAAATGCTTTTCAATTTTAGGGTCTTATAGCTCAAAATAATTAGTAAATGCATGAAAAATAACAAATGAAGTCAGAGAGGATTGAAAAATGATGATGTGGCCTTGAATGGTGCGTTTTGGACACACAAAAAGTCAGGAGTTCAAATAAGTTTAAAAAAATGAAATCCCTTTGTAACAGACGAGTTTCCGTATGAAATCCTGATACTTTGAAAGAGATTGTCCGTTTTGTACACGAAGTGCATCCAGTTTTTGCCGTAACCCTCTCAGCTTTCTCGCACATGCTATGCGGATGAAATGATGATACCATGCCAACTTTCAACCTTTTCAGAGTTCATTTGAAATGCTTTTCAATTTTAGGGTCTTATAGCTCAAAATAATTAGTAAATGCATGAAAAATAACAAATGAAGTAAGAAAGGATTGAAAAATGATGATGTGGCTTTGAATGGTGCATTTTGAACACACACAAAAGTCGGGAGTTCAAATAAGTTTTAAATAATGAAATCCCTTTGTAACAGACGAGTTTCCGTATGAAATCCTGATACTTTGAAAGAGATTGTCCGTTTTGTACACGAAGTGCATCCAGTTTTTGCCGTAACCCTCTCAGCTTTCTTGGACATGCTATGTGGATGAAATGATGATACCATGCCAACTTTCAACCTTTTCAGAGTTCATTTGAAATGCTTTTCAATTTAAGGGACTTATAGCTCAAAATAATTAGTAAATGCATGAAAAATAACAAATGAAGTCAGAAAGGATTGAAAAATGATGATGTGGCTTTGAATGGTGCATTTTGAACACACAAAAAGTCAGGAGTTCAAATAGGTTTTAAAAAATGAAATCCGTTTGTAACACACGAGTTTCCGTATGAAATCCTGATACTTTGAAAGAGATTGTCCGTTTTGTACACGAAGTGCATCCAGTTTTTGCCGTAACCCTCACAGCTTTCTTGCACATGCTATGCGGATGAAATGATGATACCATGCCAACTTTCAACCTTTTCAGAATTCATTTGAAATGCTTTTCAATTTTAGGGTCTTATAGCTCAAAATAATTAGTAAATGCATGGAAAATAACAAATGCAGTCAGAAAGGATTGAAAAATGATGATGTGGCTTTGAATGCTGCATTTTGAACACACAAAAAGGCAGGAGTTCAAATAAGTTTTAAAAAATGAAATCCCTTTGTAACAGACGAGTTTCCGTATGAAATCCTCATACTTTGAAAGAGATTGTCCGTTTTGTACACGAAGTGCATCCAGTTTTTGCCGTAGCCCTCTCAGCTTTCTTGCACATGCTATGTGGATGAAATGATGATACCATGCCAACTTTCAACCTTTTCAGAGTTCATTTGAAATGCTTTTCAATTTTAGGGTCTTATAGCTCAAAATAACTAGTAAATGCATGAAAAATAACAAATGAAGTAAGAAAGGATTGAAAAATGATGATGTGGCTTTGAATGGTGCATTTTGAACACACAAAAAGTCAGGGGTTCAAATAAGTTTTAAAAAATGAAATCCCTTTGTAACAGACGAGTTTCCGTATGAAATCCTGATACTCCGAAAGAGATTATCCGCTTTGTACACGAAGTGCATCCAGTTTTTGCTGTAACCCTCTCAACTTTCTAGCACATGCTATGTGGATGAAATGATGATACCATGCCAACTTTCAACCTTTTCAGAGTTCATTTGAAATGCTGTTCAATTTTAGGGACTTATAGCTCAAAATAATTAGTAAATGCATGAAAAATAACAAAAGAAGTCAAAAAGATTGAAAAATGATGATGTGGCCTTGAATGGTGCATTTTGAACACACAAAAAGTCAGGAGTTCAAATAAGTTTTAAAAAATGAAAGCCCTTTGTAACACACGAGTTTCCGTATGAAATCCTAATACTTTGAAAGAGATTGTCCGTTTTGTACACGAAGTGCATCCAGTTTTTGTCGTAACCCTCTCAACTTTCTTGTGCATGCTATGTGGATGAAATGATGATACCATGCCAACTTTCAACCTTTTCAGAGTTCATTTGAAATGCTTTTCAATTTTAGGGTCTTATAGCTCAAAATAATTAGTAAATGCATGAAAAATAACAAATGAAGTCAGAAAGGATTGAAAAATGATGATGTGGCTTTGAATGGTGCATTTTGAACACACAAAAAGTCAGGAGTTCAAATAAGTTTTAAAAAATGAAATCCCTTTGTAACAGACGAGTTTCCGTATGAAATCATGATACTTTGAAAGAGATTGTCCGTTTTGTACACGAAGCGCATCCAGTTGTTGCCGTAACCCCCTCAACTTTCTTGCACATGCTATGTGGATGAACTGATGATACCATGCCAAATTTCAACCTTTTCAGAGTTCATTTGAAATGCTTTTCAATTTTAGGGTCTTATAGCTCAAAATAATTAGTAAATGCATGAAAAATAACAAATGAAGTCAGAAAGGATTGAAAAATGATGATGTGGCTTTGAATGGTGCATTTTGAACACACAAAAAGTCAGGAGTTCAAGTAAGTTTTAAAAAATGAAATCCCTTTGTAACAGACGAGTTTCCGTATGAAATCCTGATACTTTGAAAGAGATTGTCCGTTTTGTACACGAAGTGCATCCAGTTTTTGCCGTAACCCTCTCAGCTTTCTTGCACATGCTATGCGGATGAAATGATGATACCATGCCAACTTTCAACCTTTTCAGAGTTCATTTGAAATGCTTTTCAATTTTAGGGTCTTATAGCTCAAAATAATTAGTAAATGCATGAAAAATAACAAATGAAGTCAGAAAGGATTGAAAAATGATGATGTGGCTTTGAATGGTGCATTTTGAACACACAAAAAGTCAGGAGTTCAAATAAGTTTTAAAAAATGAAATCCCTTTGTAACAGACGAGTTTCCGTATGAAATCATGATACTTTGAAAGAGATTGTCCGTTTTGTACACGAAGCGCATCCAGTTGTTGCCGTAACCCCCTCAACTTTCTTGCACATGCTATGTGGATGAACTGATGATACCATGCCAAATTTCAACCTTTTCAGAGTTCATTTGAAATGCTTTTCAATTTTAGGGTCTTATAGCTCAAAATAATTAGTAAATGCACGAAAAATAACAAGTGAAGTCAGAAAAGATTGAAAAATGTGGATGTGGCCTTGAATGTTGCATTTTGAACACACAAAAAGTCAGGAGTTCAAATAAGTTTTAAAAAATGAAATCCCTTTGTAACACACGAGTTTCCGTATGAAATCCTGATACTTTGAAACAGATTGTCGGTTTTGTACACGAAGTGCATCCAGTTTTCGCCGTAACCCTCTCAGCTTTCTTGCACATGCTATGCGGATGAAATGATGATACCATGCCAACTATCAACCTTTTCAGAGTTCATTTGAAATGCTTTTCAATTTTAGGGTCTTATAGCTCAAAATAATTAGTAAATGCATGAAAAATAACAAATGAAGTCAGAAAGGATTGAAAAATGATGATGTGGCCTTGAATGGTGCATTTTGAACACACAAAAAGTCAGGAGTTCAAATAAGTTTTAAAAAATGAAATCCGTTTGTAACACACGAGTTTCCGTATGAAATCCTGATACTTTGAAAGAGATGGTCCGTTTTGTACACGAAGTGCATCCAGTTTTTGCCGTAACCCTCTCAGCTTTCTTGCACATGCTATGTGGATGAAATGATGATACCATGCCAACTTTCAACCTTTTCAGAGTTCATTTTAAATGCTTTTCAATTTTAGGGTCTTATAGCTCAAAATAATTAGTAAATGCATGAAAAATAACAAATGAAGTCAGAAAGGATTGAAAAATTATGATGTGGCTTTGAATGGTGCATTTTGAACACACAAAAAGTCAGGAGTTCAAATAAGTTTTAAAAAATGAAATCTCTTTGTAACAGACGAGTGTCCGTATGAAATCCTGATACTTTGAAAGAGATTGTCCGTTTTGTACACGAAGTGCATCCAGTTGTTGCCGTAACCCCCTCAGCTTTCTTGCACATGCTATGCGGATGAAATGATGATACCATGCCAAATTTCAACCTTTTCAGAGTTCATTTGAAATGCTTTTCAATTTTAGGGTCTTATAGCTCAAAATAATTAGTAAATGCACGAAAAATAACAAGTGAAGTCAGAAAAGATTGAAAAATGATGATGTGGCCTTGAATGGTGCATTTTGAACACACAAAAAGTCAGGAGTTCAAATAAGTTTTAAAAAATGAAATCCCTTTGTAACACACGAGTTTCCGTATGAAATCCTGATACTTTGAAACAGATTGTCCGTTTTGTACACGAAGTGCATCCAGTTTTCACCGTAACCCTCACAGCTTTCTTGCACATGCTATGCGGATGAAATGATGATTCCATGCCAACTATCAACCTTTTCAGAGTTCATTTGAAATACTTTTCAATTTTAGGGTCTTATAGCTCAAAATAATTAGTAAATGCATGAAAAATAACAAATGAAGTCAGAAAGGATTGAAAAATGATGATGTGGCCTTGAATGGTGCATTTTGAACACACAAAAAGTCAGGAGTTCAAATAAGTTTTAAAAAATGAAATCCGTTTGTAACACACGAGTTTCCGTATGAAATCCTGATACTTTGAAAGATATTCTCCGTTTTGTACACGAAGTGCATCCAGTTTTTGCCGTAACCCTCTCAGCTTTCTTGCACATGCTATGCGGATGAAATGATGATACCATGCCAACTTTCAACCTTTTCAGAGTTCATTTTAAATGCTTTTCAATTTTAGGGTCTTATAGCTCAAAATAATTCGTAAATGCATGAAAAATAACAAATGAAGTCAGAAAGGATTGAAAAATGATAATGTGGCCTTGAATGGTGCATTTTGAACACACAAAAAGTCAGGAGTTCAAATAAGTTTTAAAAAATGAAATCCCTTTGTAACAGACGAGTTTCCGTATGAAATCCTGATACTTCGAAAGAGATTGTCCGTTTTGTACACGAAGTGCATCCAGTTTTTGCCGTAACCCTCTCAACTTTCTAGCACATGCTATGTGGATGAAATGATGATGCCATGCGAACTTTCAACCTTTTCAGAGTTCATTTGAAATGCTTTTCAATTTTAGGGTCTTATAGCTCAAAATAATTAGTAAATGCATGAAAATAACAAATGAAGTCAGAAAGGACTGAAAAATTATGATGTGGCTTTGAATGGTGCATTTTGAACACACAAAAAGTCAGGAGTTCAAATAAGTTTTTAAAAATGAAACCCCTTTGTAACAGGCGAGTTTCCGTATGAAATCCCGATACTTCGAAAGAGATTGTCCGTTTTGTACACGAAGTGCATCCAGTTTTTGCCGTAACCCTCTCAGCTTTCTTGCACATGCTATGTGGATGAAATGATGATACCATGCCAACTTTCAACCTTTTCAGAGTTCATTTGAAATGCTTTTCAATTTTAGGGTCTTATAGCTCAAAATAATTAGTAAATGCATGAAAAATAACAAATGAAGTCAGAAAGGATTGAAAAATGATGATGTGGCCTTGAATGGTGCATTTTGAACACACAAAAAGTCAAGAGTTCAACTAAGTTTTAAAAAATGAAGTCCCTTTGTAACAGACGAGTTTCCGTATGAAATCCTGATACTTTGAAAGAGATTGTCGGTTTTGTACACGAAGTGCATCCAGTTGTTGCCGTAACCCCCTCAACTTTCTTGCACATGCTATGTGGATGAACTGATGATACCATGCCAAATTTCAACCTTTTCAGAGTTCATTTGAAATGCTTTTCAATTTTAGGGTCTTATAGCTCAAAATAATTAGTAAATGCATGAAAAATAACAAATGAAGTCAGAAAGGATTGAAAAATGATGATGTGGCTTTGAATGGTGCATTTTGAACACACAAAAAGTCAGGAGTTCAAATAAGTTTTAGAAAATGAAAGCCCTTTGTAACAGACGAGTTTCCGTATGAAATCCTGATACTTCAAAAGAGATTGTCCGTTTTGTACACGAAGTGCATCCAGTTTTTGCCGTAACCCTCTCAACTTTCTAGCACGTGCTATGTGGATGAAATGATGATACCATGCCAACTTTCAACCTTTTCAGAGTTCATTTGAAATGCTTTTCAATTTTATGGTCTTATAGCTCAAAATAATTAGTAAATGCATGAAAAATAACAAATGAAGTAAGAAAGGATTGAAAAATTATGATGTGGCTTTGAATGGTGCATTTTGAACACACAAAAAGTCGGGAGTTCAAATAAGTTTTAAATAATGAAATCCCTTTGTAACAGACGAGTTTCCGTATGAAATCCTGATACTTTGAAAGAGATTGTCCGTTTTGTACACGAAGTGCATCCAGTTTTTGCCGTAACCCTCTCAGCTTTCTTGGACATGCTATGCGGATGAAATGATGATACCATGCCGACTTTCAACCTTTTCAAAGTTCATTTGAAATGCTTTTCAATTTTAGGGTCTTATAGCTCAAAATAATTAGTAATTGCATGGAAAATAACAAATGAAGTCAGAAAGGATTGAAAAATGATGATGTGGCTTTGAATGGTGCATTTTGAACACACAAAAAGTCAGGAGTTCAAATAAGTTTTAAAAAATGAAATCCCTTTGTAACAGACGAGTTTCCGTATGAAATCCTGATACTTTGAAAGAGATTGTCCGTTTTGTACACGAAGTGCATCCAGTTTTTGCCGTAACCCTCTCAGCTTTCTTGCACATGCTATGCGGATGAAATGATGATACCATGCCAACTTTCAACCTTTTTAGAGTTCATTTTAAATGCTTTTCAATTTTAGGGTCTTATAGCTCAAAATAATTAGTAAATGCATGAAAAATAACAAATGAAGTCAGAGAGGATTGAAAAATGATGATGTGGCCTTGAATGGTGCGTTTTGAACACACAAAAAGTCAGGAGTTCAAATAAGTTTAAAAAAATGAAATCCCTTTGTAACAGACGAGTTTCCGTATGAAATCCTGATACTTTGAAAGAGATTGTCCGTTTTGTACACGAAGTGCATCCAGTTTTTGCCGTAACCCTCTCAGCTTTCTCGCACATGCTATGCGGATGAAATGATGATACCATGCCAACTTTCAACCTTTTCAGAGTTCATTTGAAATGCTTTTCAATTTTAGGGTCTTATAGCTCAAAATAATTAGTAAATGCATGAAAAATAACAAATGAAGTAAGAAAGGATTGAAAAATGATGATGTGGCTTTGAATGGTGCATTTTGAACACACACAAAAGTCGGGAGTTCAAATAAGTTTTAAATAATGAAATCCCTTTGTAACAGACGAGTTTCCGTATGAAATCCTGATACTTTGAAAGAGATTGTCCGTTTTGTACACGAAGTGCATCCAGTTTTTGCCGTAACCCTCTCAGCTTTCTTGGACATGCTATGTGGATGAAATGATGATACCATGCCAACTTTCAACCTTTTCAGAGTTCATTTGAAATGCTTTTCAATTTAAGGGACTTATAGCTCAAAATAATTAGTAAATGCATGAAAAATAACAAATGAAGTCAGAAAGGATTGAAAAATGATGATGTGGCTTTGAATGGTGCATTTTGAACACACAAAAAGTCAGGAGTTCAAATAGGTTTTAAAAAATGAAATCCGTTTGTAACACACGAGTTTCCGTATGAAATCCTGATACTTTGAAAGAGATTGTCCGTTTTGTACACGAAGTGCATCCAGTTTTTGCCGTAACCCTCACAGCTTTCTTGCACATGCTATGCGGATGAAATGATGATACCATGCCAACTTTCAACCTTTTCAGAGTTCATTTGAAATGCTTTTCAATTTTAGGGTCTTATAGCTCAAAATAATTAGTAAATGCATGGAAAATAACAAATGCAGTCAGAAAGGATTGAAAAATGATGATGTGGCTTTGAATGCTGCATTTTGAACACACAAAAATGCAGGAGTTCAAATAAGTTTTAAAAAATGAAATCCCTTTGTAACAGACGAGTTTCCGTATGAAATCCTCATACTTTGAAAGAGATTGTCCGTTTTGTACACGAAGTGCATCCAGTTTTTGCCATAGCCCTCTCAGCTTTCTTGCACATGCTATGTGGATGAAATGATGATACCATGCCAACTTTCAACCTTTTCAGAGTTCATTTGAAATGCTTTTCAATTTTAGGGTCTTATAGCTCAAAATAATTAGTAAATGCATGAAAAATAACAAATGAAGTAAGAAAGGATTGAAAAATGATGATGTGGCTTTGAATGGTGCATTTTGAACACACAAAAAGTCAGGGGTTCAAATAAGTTTTAAAAAATGAAATCCCTTTGTAACTGACGAGTTTCCGTATGAAATCCTGATACTCCGAAAGAGATTATCCGCTTTGTACACGAAGTGCATCCAGTTTTTGCTGTAACCCTCTCAACTTTCTAGCACATGCTATGTGGATGAAATGATGATACCATGCCAACTTTCAACCTTTTCAGAGTTCATTTGAAATGCTGTTCAATTTTAGGGACTTATAGCTCAAAATAATTAGTAAATGCATGAAAAATAACAAAAGAAGTCAAAAAAGATTGAAAAATGATGATGTGGCCTTGAATGGTGCATTTTGAACACACAAAAAGTCAGGAGTTCAAATAAGTTTTAAAAAATGAAAGCCCTTTGTAACACACGAGTTTCCGTATGAAATCCTAATACTTTGAAAGAGATTGTCCGTTTTGTACACGAAGTGCATCCAGTTTTTGTCGTAACCCTCTCAACTTTCTTGTGCATGCTATGTGGATGAAATGATGATACCATGCCAACTTTCAACCATTTCAGAGTTCATTTGAAATGCTTTTCAATTTTAGGGTCTTATAGCTCAAAATAATTAGTAAATGCATGAAAAATAACAACTGAAGTCAGAAAGGATTGAAAAATGATGATGTGGCTTTGAATGGTGCATTTTGAACACACAAAAAGTCAGGAGTTCAAATAAGTTTTAAAAAATGAAATCCCTTTGTAACAGACGAGTTTCCGTATGAAATCATGATACTTTGAAAGAGATTGTCCGTTTTGTACACGAAGCGCATCCAGTTGTTGCCGTAACCCCCTCAACTTTCTTGCACATGCTATGTGGATGAACTGATGATACCATGCCAAATTTCAACCTTTTCAGAGTTCATTTGAAATGCTTTTCAATTTTAGGGTCTTATAGCTCAAAATAATTAGTAAATGCATGAAAAATAACAAATGAAGTCAGAAAGGATTGAAAAATGATGATGTGGCTTTGAATGGTGCATTTTGAACACACAAAAAGTCAGGAGTTCAAGTAAGTTTTAAAAAATGAAATCCCTTTGTAACAGACGAGTTTCCGTATGAAATCCTGATACTTTGAAAGAGATTGTCCGTTTTGTACACGAAGTGCATCCAGTTTTTGCCGTAACCCTCTCAGCTTTCTTGCACATGCTATGCGGATGAAATGATGATACCATGCCAACTTTCAACCTTTTCAGAGTTCATTTGAAATGCTTTTCAATTTTAGGGTCTTATAGCTCAAAATAATTAGTAAATGCATGAAAAATAACAAATGAAGTCAGAAAGGATTGAAAAATGATGATGTGGCTTTGAATGGTGCATTTTGAACACACAAAAAGTCAGGAGTTCAAATAAGTTTTAAAAAATGAAATCCCTTTGTAACAGACGAGTTTCCGTATGAAATCATGATACTTTGAAAGAGATTGTCCGTTTTGTACACGAAGCGCATCCAGTTGTTGCCGTAACCCCCTCAACTTTCTTGCACATGCTATGTGGATGAACTGATGATACCATGCCAAATTTCAACCTTTTCAGCGTTCATTTGAAATGCTTTTCAATTTTAGGGTCTTATAGCTCAAAATAATTAGTAAATGCACGAAAAATAACAAGTGAAGTCAGAAAAGATTGAAAAATGTGGATGTGGCCTTGAATGGTGCATTTTGAACACACAAAAAGTCAGGAGTTCAAATAAGTTTTAAAAAATGAAATCCCTTTGTAACACACGAGTTTCCGTATGAAATCCTGATACTTTGAAACAGATTGTCGGTTTTGTACACGAAGTGCATCCAGTTTTCGCCGTAACCCTCTCAGCTTTCTTGCACATGCTATGCGGATGAAATGATGATACCATGCCAACTATCAACCTTTTCAGAGTTCATTTGAAATGCTTTTCAATTTTAGGGTCTTATAGCTCAAAATAATTAGTAAATGCATGAAAAATAACAAATGAAGTCAGAAAGGATTGAAAAATTATGATGTGGCCTTGAATGGTGCATTTTGAACACACAAAAAGTCAGGAGTTCAAATAAGTTTTAAAAAATGAAATCCGTTTGTAACACACGAGTTTCCGTATGAAATCCTGATACTTTGAAAGAGATGGTCCGTTTTGTACACGAAGTGCATCCAGTTTTTGCCGTAACCCTCTCAGCTTTCTTGAACATGCTATGTGGATGAAATGATGATACCATGCCAACTTTCAACCTTTTCAGAGTTCATTTTAAATGCTTTTCAATTTTAGGGTCTTATAGCTCAAAATAATTAGTAAATGCATGAAAAATAACAAATGAAGTCAGAAAGGATTGAAAAATTATGATGTGGCTTTGAATGGTGCATTTTCAAACACACAAAAAGTCAGGAGTTCAAATAAGTATTAAAAAATGAAATCTCTTTGTAACAGACGAGTGTCCGTATGAAATCCTGATACTTTGAAAGAGATTGTCCGTTTTGTACACGAAGTGTATCCAGTTGTTGCCGTAACCCCCTCAGCTTTCTTGCACATGCTATGCGGATGAAATGATGATACCATGCCAAATTTCAACCTTTTCAGAGTTCATTTGAAATGCTTTTCAATTTTAGGGTCTTATAGCTCAAAATAATTAGTAAATGCACGAAAAATAACAAGTGAAGTCAGAAAAGATTGAAAAATGATGATGTGGCCTTGAATGGTGCATTTTGAACACACAAACAGGAGTTCAAATAAGTTTTAAAAAATGAAATCCCTTTGTAACACACGAGTTTCCGTATGAAATCCTGATACTTTGAAACAGATTGTCCGTTTTGTACACGAAGTGCATCCAGTTTTCACCGTAACCCTCACAGCTTTCTTGCACATGCTATGCGGATGAAATGATGATTCCATGCCAACTATCAACCTTTTCAGAGTTCATTTGAAATGCTTTTCAATTTTAGGGTCTTATAGCTCAAAATAATTAGTAAATGCATGAAAAATAACAAATGAAGTCAGAAAGGATTGAAAAATGATGATGTGGCCTTGAATGGTGCATTTTGAACACACAAAAAGTCAGGAGTTCAAATAAGTTTTAAAAAATGAAATCCGTTTGTAACACACGAGTTTCCGTATGAAATCCTGATACTTTGAAAGATATTCTCCGTTTTGTACCCGAAGTGCATCCAGTTTTTGCCGTAACCCTCTCAGCTTTCTTGCACATGCTATGCGGATGAAATGATGATACCATGCCAACTTTCAACCTTTTCAGAGTTCATTTTAAATGCTTTTCAATTTTAGGGTCTTATAGCTCAAAATAATTCGTAAATGCATGAAAAATAACAAATGAAGTCAGAAAGGATTGAAAAATGATAATGTGGCCTTGAATGGTGCATTTTGAACACACAAAAAGTCAGGAGTTCAAATAAGTTTTAAAAAATGAAATCCCTTTGTAACAGACGAGTTTCCGTATGAAATCCTGATACTTCGAAAGAGATTGTCCGTTTTGTACACGAAGTGCATCCAGTTTTTGCCGTAACCCTCTCAACTTTCTAGCACATGCTATGTGGATGAAATGATGATGCCATGCGAACTTTCAACCTTTTCAGAGTTCATTTGAAATGCTTTTCAATTTTAGGGTCTTATAGCTCAAAATAATTAGTAAATGCATGAAAATAACAAATGAAGTCAGAAAGGACTGAAAAATTATGATGTGGCTTTGAATGGTGCATTTTGAACACACAAAAAGTCAGGAGTTCAAATAAGTTTTTAAAAATGAAACCCCTTTGTAACAGGCGAGTTTCCGTATGAAATCCCGATACTTCGAAAGAGATTGTCCGTTTTGTACACGAAGTGCATCCAGTTTTTGCCGTAACCCTCTCAGCTTTCTTGCACATGCTATGTGGATGAAATGATGATACCATGCCAACTTTCAACCTTTTCAGAGTTCATTTGAAATGCTTTTCAATTTTAGGGTCTTATAGCTCAAAATAATTAGTAAATGCATGAAAAATAACAAATGAAGTCAGAAAGGATTGAAAAATGATGATGTGGCCTTGAATGGTGCATTTTGAACACACAAAAAGTCAAGAGTTCAACTAAGTTTTAAAAAATGAAGTCCCTTTGTAACAGACGAGTTTCCGTATGAAATCCTGATACTTTGAAAGAGATTGTCGGTTTTGTACACGAAGTGCATCCAGTTGTTGCCGTAACCCCCTCAACTTTCTTGCACATGCTATGTGGATGAACTGATGATACCATGCCAAATTTCAACCTTTTCAGAGTTCATTTGAAATGCTTTTCAATTTTAGGGTCTTATAGCTCAAAATAATTAGTAAATGCATGAAAAATAACAAATGAAGTCAGAAAGGATTGAAAAATGATGATGTGGCTTTGAATGGTGCATTTTGAACACACAAAAAGTCAGGAGTTCAAATAAGTTTTAGAAAATGAAAGCCCTTTGTAACAGACGAGTTTCCGTATCAAATCCTGATACTTCAAAAGAGATTGTCCGTTTTGTACACGAAGTGCATCCAGTTTTTGCCGTAACCCTCTCAACTTTCTAGCACGTGCTATGTGGATGAAATGATGATACCATGCCAACTTTCAACCTTTTCAGAGTTCATTTGAAATGCTTTTCAATTTTAGGGTCTTATAGCTCAAAATAATTAGTAAATGCATGAAAAATAACAAATGAAGTCAGAAAAGATTGAAAAATGATGATGTGGCCTTGAATGGTGCATTTTGAACACACAAAAAGTCAGGAGTTCAAATAAGTTTAAAAAAATGAAATCCCTTTGTAACAGACGAGTTTCCGTATGAAATCATAATACTTTGAAAGAGATTGTCCGTTTTGTATACGAAGTGCATCCAGTTGTTGCCGTAACCCCCTCAACTTTCTTGCACATGCTATGTGGATGAAATGATGATACCATGCCAAATTTCAACCTTTTCAGAGTTCATTTGAAATGCTTTTCAATTTTAGGGTCTTATAGCTCAAAATAATTAGTAAATGCATGAAAAATAACAAATGAAGTCAGAAAGGATTGAAAAATTATGATGTGGCTTTGAATGGTGCATTTTGAACACACAAAAAGTCAGGAGTTCAAATAAGTTTTAAAAAATGAAAGCCCTTTGTAACAGACGAGTTTCCGTATGAAATCATGATACTTTGAAAGAAATTGTCCGTTTTGTACACGAAGTGCATCCAGTTTTTGCCGTAACCCTCTCATCTTTCTTGCACATGCTATGCGGATGAAATGATGATACCATGCCAACTTTCAACCTATTCAGAGTTCATTTGAAATGCTTTTCAATTTAAGGGTCTTATAGCACAAAATAATTAGTAAATGCATGAAAAATAACAAATGAAGTCAGAAAGGATTGAAAAATGATGATGTGGCCTTGAATGGTGCATTTTGAACACACAAAAAGTCAGGAGTTCAAATAAGTTTTAAAAAATGAAAGCCCTTTGTAACAGACGAGTTTCCGTATGAAATCATGATACTTTGAAAGAAATTGTCCGTTTTGTACACGAAGTGCATCCAGTTTTTGCCGTAACCCTCTCAGCTTTCTTGCACATGCTATGTGGATGAAATGATGATACCATGCCAACTTTCAACCTTTTCAGAGTTCATTTGAAATGCTTTTCAATTTTAGGGTCTTATAGCTCAAAATAATTAGTAAATGCATGAAAAATAACAAATGAAGTCAGAAAGGATTGAAAAATGATGATGTGGCCTTGAATGGTGCATTTTGAACACACAAAAAGTCAAGAGTTCAACTAAGTTTTAAAAAATGAAGTCCCTTTGTAACAGACGAGTTTCCGTATGAAATCCTGATACTTTGAAAGAGATTGTCGGTTTTGTACACGAAGTGCATCCAGTTGTTGCCGTAACCCCCTCAACTTTCTTGCACATGCTATGTGGATGAACTGATGATACCATGCCAAGTTTCAACCTTTTCAGAGTTCATTTGAAATGCTTTTCAATTTTAGGGTCTTATAGCTCAAAATAATTAGTAAATGCATGAAAAATAACAAATGAAGTCAGAAAGGATTGAAAAATGATGATGTGGCTTTGAATGGTGCATTTTGAACACACAAAAAGTCAGGAGTTCAAATAAGTTTTAGAAAATGAATGCCCTTTGTAACAGACGAGTTTCCGTATCAAATCCTGATACTTCAAAAGAGATTGTCCGTTTTGTACACGAAGTGCATCCAGTTTTTGCCGTAACCCTCTCAACTTTCTAGCACGTGCTATGTGGATGAAATGATGATACCATGCCAACTTTCAACCTTTTCAGAGTTCATTTGAAATGCTTTTCAATTTTAGGGTCTTATAGCTCAAAATAATTAGTAAATGCATGAAAAATAACAAATGAAGTCAGAAAAGATTGAAAAATGATGATGTGGCCTTGAATGGTGCATTTTGAACACACAAAAAGTCAGGAGTTCAAATAAGTTTAAAAAAATGAAATCCCTTTGTAACAGACGAGTTTCCGTATGAAATCATAATACTTTGAAAGAGATTGTCCGTTTTGTATACGAAGTGCATCCAGTTGTTGCCGTAACCCCCTCAACTTTCTTGCACATGCTATGTGGATGAAATGATGATACCATGCCAAATTTCAACCTTTTCAGAGTTCATTTGAAATGCTTTTCAATTTTAGGGTCTTATAGCTCAAAATAATTAGTAAATGCATGAAAAATAACAAATGAAGTCAGAAAGGATTGAAAAATTATGATGTGGCTTTGAATGGTGCATTTTGAACACACAAAAAGTCAGGAGTTCAAATAAGTTTTAAAAAATGAAAGCCCTTTGTAACAGACGAGTTTCCGTATGAAATCATGATACTTTGAAAGAAATTGTCCGTTTTGTACACGAAGTGCATCCAGTTTTTGCCGTAACCCTCTCATCTTTCTTGCACATGCTATGCGGATGAAATGATGATACCATGCCAAATTTCAACCTATTCAGAGTTCATTTGAAATGCTTTTCAATTTAAGGGTCTTATAGCACAAAATAATTAGTAAATGCATGAAAAATAACAAATGAAGTCAGAAAGGATTGAAAAATGATGATGTGGCCTTGAATGGTGCATTTTGAACACACAAAAAGTCAGGAGTTCAAATAAGTTTAAAAAAATGAAATCCCTTTGTAACAGACGAGTTTCCGTATGAAATCCTGATACTTTGAAAGAGATTGTCCGTTTTGTACACGAAGTGCATCCAGTTTTTGCCGTAACCCTCTCAACTTTCTTGCACATGCTATGTGGATGAAATGATGATACCATGCCAACTTTCAACCTTTTCAGAGTTCATTTGAAATGCTTTTCAATTTTAGGGTCATATAGCTCAAAATAATTAGTAAATGCATGAAAAATAACAAATGAAGTCAGAAAGGATTGAAAAATTATGATGTGGCTTTGAATGGTGCATTTTGAACACACAAAAAGTCAGGAGTTCAAATAAGTTTTAAAAAATGAAATCCCTTTGTAACAGACGAGTTTCCGTATGAAATCCTGATACGTCAAAAGAGATTGTCCGTTTTGTACACGAAGTGCATCCAGTTTTTGCTGTAACCCTCTCAACTTTCTAGCACATGCTATGTGGATGAAATAATGATACCATGCCAACTTTCAACCTTTTCAGAGTTCATTTGAAATGCTTTTCAATTTTAGGGTCTTATAGCTCAAAATAATTAGTAAATGCATGAAAAATAACAAATGAAGTCAGAAAGGATTGAAAAATGATGATGTGGCTTTGAATGGTGCATTTTGAACACACAAAAAGTCAGGAGTTCAAGTAAGTTTTAAAAAATGAAATCCCTTTGTAACAGACGAGTTTCCGTATGAATTCCTGATACTTCGAAAGAGATTGTCCGTTCTGTACACGAAGTGCATCCAGTTTTTGCCGTAACCCTCTCAACTTTCTAGCACATGCTATGTGGATGAAATGATGATACCATGCCAACTTTCAACCTTTTCAGAGTTCATTTGAAATGCTTTTCAATTTTAGGGTCTTATAGCTCAAAATAATTAGTAAATGCATGAAAAATAACAAATGAAGTAAGAAAGGATTGAAAAATGATGATGTGGCCTTGAATGGTGCATTTTGAACACACAAAAAGTTAGGAGTTCAAATAAGTTTTAAAAAATGAAATCCCTTTGTAACAGACGAGTTTCCGTATGAAATCCTGATACTTTGAAAGAGATTGTCCGTTTTGTACACGAAGTGCATCCAGTTTTTGCCGTAACCCTGTCAGCTTTCTTGCACATGCTATGCGGAGTAAATGATGATACCATGCCAACTTTCAACCTTTTCAGAGTTCATTTGAAATGCTTTTAGATTTTAGGGTCTTATAGCTCAAAATAATTAGTAAATGCATGAAAAATAACAAATGAAGTCAGAAAGGATTGAAAAATTATGATGTGGCCTTGAATGGTGCATTTTGAACACACAAAAAGTCAGGAGTTCAAATAAGTTTTAAAAAATGAAATCCCTTTGTAACAGACGAGTTTCCGTATGAAATCCTGATACTTTGAAAGAGATGGTCCGTTTTGTACACGAAGTGCATCCAGTTTTTGCCGTACCCCTCTCAACTTTCTTGCACATGCTATGTGGATGAAATGATGATACCATGCCAACTTTCAACCTTTTCAGAGTTCATTTGAAATGCTTTTCAGTTTTAGGGTCTTATAGCTCAAAATAATTAGTAAATGCATGAAAAATAACAAATGAAGTCAGAAAGGATTGAAAAATGATGATGTGGCTTCGAATGGTGCATTTTGAACACACAAAAAGTCAGGAGTTCAAATAAGTTTTAAAAAATGAAATCCCTTTGTAACAGACGAGTTTCCGTATGAAATCCTGATACTTTGAAAGAGATTGTCCGTTTTGTACACGAAGTGCATCCAGTTTTTGCCGTAACCCTCTCAGCTTTCTTGCACATGCTATGCGGATGAAATGATGATACCATGCCAACTTTCAACCTTTTCAGAGTTCATTTGAAATGCTTTTCAATTTTAGGGTCTTATAGCTCAAAATAATTAGTAAATGCATGAAAAATAACAAATGAAGTAAGAAAGGATTGAAAAATTATGATGTGGCTTTGAATGGTGCATTTTGAACACACAAAAAGTCAGGAGTTCAAATAAGTTTTAAAAAATGAAATCCCTTTGTAACAGACGAGTTTCCGTATGAAATCCTGATACTTCGAAAGAGATTGTCCGTTTTGTACACGAAGTGCATTCAGTTTTTGCCGTAACCCTCTGAACTTTCTTGCACATGCTATGTGGATGAAATGATGATATCATGCCAACTTTCAACCTTTTCAGAGTTCATTTGAAATGCTTTTCAATTTTAGGGTCTTATAGCTCAAAATAATTAGTAAATGCATGAAAAATAACAAATGAAGTAAGAAAGGATTGAAAAATTATGATGTGGCTTTGAATGGTGCATTTTGAACACACAAAAAGTCAGGAGTTCAAATAAGTTTAAAAAAATGAAATCCCTTTGTAACAGACGAGTTTCCGTATGAAATCATAATACTTTGAAAGAGATTGTCCGTTTTGTATACGAAGTGCATCCAGTTGTTGCCGTAACCCCCTCAACTTTCTTGCACATGCTATGTGGATGAAATGATGATACCATGCCAACTTTCAACCTTTTCAGAGTTCATTTGAAATGCTTTTCAATTTTAGGGTCTTATAGCTCAAAATAATTAGTAAATGCATGAAAAATAACAAATGAAGTCAGAAAGGATTGAAAAATTATGATGTGGCTTTGAATGGTGCATTTTGAACACACAAAAAGTCAGGAGTTCAAATAAGTTTTAAAAATGAAAGCCCTTTGTAACAGACGAGTTTCCGTATGAAATCATGATACTTTGAAAGAAATTGTCCGTTTTGTACACGAAGTGCATCGAGTTTTTGCCGTAACCCTCTCATCTTTCTTGCACATGCTATGCGGATGAAATGATGATACCATGCCAACTTTCAACCTATTCAGAGTTCATTTGAAATGCTTTTCAATTTAAGGGTCTTATAGCACAAAATAATTAGTAAATGCATGAAAAATAACAAATGAAGTCAGAAAGGATTGAAAAATGATGATGTGGCCTTGAATGGTGCATTCTGAACACACAAAAAGTCAGGAGTTCAAATAAGTTTTAAAAAATGAAATCCCTTTGTAACAGACGAGTTTCCGTATGAAATCCTGATACGTCAAAACAGATTGTCCGTTTTGTACACGAAGTGCATCCAGTTTTTGCCGTAACCCTCCCAACTTTCTTGCACATGCTATGTGGATGAAATGATGATACCATGCCAACTTTCAACCTTTTCAGAGTTCATTTGAAATGCTTTTCAATTTTAGGGTCATATAGCTCAAAATAATTAGTAAATGCATGAAAAATAACAAATGAAGTCAGAAAGGATTGAAAAATTATGATGTGGCTTTGAATGGTGCATTTTGAACACACAAAAAGTCAGGAGTTCAAATAAGTTTTAAAAAATGAAATCCCTTTGTAACAGACGAGTTTCCGTATGAAATCCTGATACGTCAAAAGAGATTGTCCGTTTTGTACACGAAGTGCATCCAGTTTTTGCTGTAACCCTCTCAACTTTCTAGCACATGCTATGTGGATGAAATAATGATACCATGCCAACTTTCAACCTTTTCAGAGTTCATTTGAAATGCTTTTCAATTTTAGGGTCTTATAGCTCAAAATAATTAGTAAATGCATGAAAAATAACAAATGAAGTCAGAAAGGATTGAAAAATGATGATGTGGCTTTGAATGGTGCATTTTGAACACACAAAAAGTCAGGAGTTCAAGTAAGTTTTAAAAAATGAAATCCCTTTGTAACAGACGAGTTTCCGTATGAATTCCTGATACTTCGAAAGAGATTGTCCGTTCTGTACACGAAGTGCATCCAGTTTTAGCCGTAACCCTCTCAACTTTCTAGCACATGCTATGTGGATGAAATGATGATACCATGCCAACTTTCAACCTTTTCAGAGTTCATTTGAAATGCTTTTCAATTTTAGGGTCTTATAGCTCAAAATAATTAGTAAATGCATGAAAAATAACAAATGAAGTAAGAAAGGATTGAAAAATGATGATGTGGCCTTGAATGGTGCATTTTGAACACACAAAAAGTTAGGAGTTCAACTAAGTTTTAAAAAATGAAGTCCCTTTGTAACAGACGAGTTTCCGTATGAAATCCTGATACTTTGAAAGAGATTGTCTGTTTTGTACACGAATTGCATCCAGTTTTTGCCGTAACCCTCTCAGCTTTCTTGCACATGCTATGCGGAGTAAATGATGATACCATGCCAACTTTCAACCTTTTCAGAGTTCATTTGAAATGCTTTTCAATTTTAGGGTCTTATAGCTCAAAATAATTAGTAAATGCATGAAAAATAACAAATGAAGTCAGAAAGGATTAAAAATTATGATGTGGCCTTGAATGGTGCATTTTGAACACACAAAAAGTCAGGAGTTCAAATAAGTTTTAAAAAATGAAATCCCTTTGTAACAGACGAGTTTCCGTATGAAATCCTGATACTTTGAAAGAGATGGTCCGTTTTGTACACGAAGTGCATCCAGTTTTTGCCGTAACCCTCTCAACTTTCTTGCACATGCTATGTGGATGAAATGATGATACCATGCCAACTTTCAACCTTTTCAGAGTTCATTTGAAATGCTTTTCAGTTTTAGGGTCTTATAGCTCAAAATAATTAGTAAATGCATGAAAAATAACAAATGAAGTCAGAAAGGATTGAAAAATGATGATGTGGCTTTGAATGGTGCATTTTGAACACACAAAAAGTCAGGAGTTAAAATAAGTTTAAAAAAATGAAATCCCTTTGTGACAGACGAGTTTCCGTATGAAATCCTGATACTTTGAAAGAGATTGTCCGTTTTGTACACGAAGTGCATCCAGTTTTTGCCGTAACCCTCTCAGCTTTCTTGCACATGCTATGCGGATGAAATGATGATACCATGCCAACTTTCAACCTTTTCAGAGTTCATTTGAAATGCTTTTCAATTTTAGGGTCTTATAGCTCAAAATAATTAGTAAATGCATGAAAAATAACAAATGAAGTAAGAAAGGATTGAAAAATTATGATGTGGCATTGAATGGTGCATTTTGAACACACAAAAAGTCAGGAGTTCAAATAAGTTTAAAAAAATGAAATCCCTTTGTAACAGACGAGTTTCCGTATGAAATCCTGATACTTCGAAAGAGATTGTCCGTTTTGTACACGAAGTGCATTCAGTTTTTGCCGTAACCCTCTCAACTTTCTAGCACATGCTATGCGGATGAAATGATGATACCATGCCAACTTTCAACCTTTTCAGAGTTCATTTGAAATGCTTTTCAATTTTAGGGTCTTATAGCTCAAAATAATTAGTAAATGCATGAAAAATAACAAATGAAGTCAGAAAGGATTGAAAAATGATGATGTGGCCTTGAATGGTGCATTTTGAACACACAAAAAGTCAGGAGTTCAAATAAGTTTTAAAAAATGAAATCCCTTTGTAACAGACGAGTTTCCGTATGAAATCCTGATACTTTGAAAGAGATTGTCCGTTTTGTACACGAAGTGCATCCAGTTGTTGCCGTAACCCTCTCACCTTTCTTGCACATGCTATGCGGATGAAATGATGATACCATGCCAACTTTCAACCTTTTCAGAGTTCATTTGAAATGCTTTTCAATTTTAGGGTCTTATAGCTCAAAATAATTAGTAAATGCAGGAAAAATAACAAATAAAGTCAGAAAGGATTGAAAAATTATGATGTGGCCTTGAATGGTGCATTTTGAACACACAAAAAGTCAGGAGTTCAAATAAGTTAAAAAAATGAAATCCCTTTGTAACAGACGAGTTTCCGTATGAAATCCTGATACTTCGAAAGAGATTGTCCGTTTTGTACACGAAGTGCATTCCGTTTTTGCCGTAACCCTCTCAACTTTCTAGCACATGCTATGTGGATGAAATGATGATACCATGCAAACTTTCAACCTTTTCAGAGTTCATTTGAAATGCTGTTCAATTTTAGGGTCTTATAGCTCAAAATAATTAGTAAATGCATGAAAAATAACAAATGAAGTCAGAAAGGATTGAAAAATGATGATATGGCCTTGAATGGTGCATTTTGAACACACAAAAAGTCAGGAGTTCAAATAAGTTTTAAAAATGAAATCCCTTTGTAACAAACGAGTTTCCGTATGAAATCCTGATACTTTGAAAGAGATTGTCTGTTTTGTACACGAAGTGCATCCAGTTTTTGCCGTAACCCTCTCAGCTGTCTTGCACATGCTATGCGGATGAAATGATGATACCATGCCAAGTTTCAACCTTTTCAGAGTTCATTTGAAATGCTTTTCAATTTTAGGGTCCTATAGCTCAAAATAATTAGTAAATGCATGAAAAATAACAAATGAAGTCAGAAAGGATTGAAAAATTATGATGTGGCTTTGAATGGTGCATTTTGAACACACAAAAAGTCAGGAGTTCAAATAAGTTTAAAAAAAATGAAATACCTTTGTAACAGACGAGTTTCCGTATGAAATCCTGATACTTTGATAGAGATTGTCCGTTTTGTACACGAAGTGCATCCAGTTTTTGCCGTAACCCTCTCACCTTTCTTGCACATGCTATGCGGATGAAATGATGATACCATGCCAACTTTCAACCTTTTCAGAGTTCATTTGAAATGCTTTTCAATTTTAGGGTCTTATAGCTCAAAATAATTAGTAAATGCATGAAAAATAACAAATGAAGTCAGAAAGGATTGAAAAATGATGATATGGCCTTGAATGGTGCATTTTGAACACACAAAAAGTCAGGAGTTCAAATAAGTTTTAAAAAATGAAATCCCTTTCTAAGAGACGAGTTTCCGTATGAAATCCTGATACTTTGAAAGAGATTGTCTGTTTTGTACACGAAGTGCATCCAGTTTTTGCCGTAACCCTCTCAGCTGTCTTGCACATGCTATGCGGATGAAATGATGATACCATGCCAAGTTTCAACCTTTTCAGAGTTCATTTGAAATGCTTTTCAATTTTAGGGTCTTATAGCTCAAAATAATTAGTAAATGCATGAAAAATAACAAATGAAGTCAGAAAGGATTTAAAAATGATGATGTGGCCTTGAATGGTGCATTTTGAACACACAAAAAGTCAGGAGTTCAACTAAGTTTTAAAAAATGAAATCCCTTTGTAACAGACGAGTTTTCGTATGAAATCCTGATACTTTGAAAGAGATTGTCCGTTTTGTACACGAAGTGCATCCAGTTTTTGCCGTAACCCTCTCAGCTTTCTTGCACATGCTATGCGGATGAAATGATGATACCATGCCAACTTTCAACCTTTTCAGTGTTCATTTCAAATGCTTTTCAATTTAAGGGTCCTATAGCTCAAAATAATTAGTAAATGCATGAAAAATAACAAATGAAGTCAGAAAGGATTGAAAAATTATGATGTGGCTTTGAATGGTGCATTTTGAACACACAAAAAGTCAGGAGTTCAAATAAGTTTTAAAAAATGAAATACCTTTGTAACAGACGAGTTTCCGTATGAAATCCTGATACTTTGAAAGAGATTGTCCGTTTTGTACACGAAGTGCATCCAGTTTTTGCCGTATCCCTCTCACCTTTCTAGCACATGCTATGTGGATGAAATGATGATACCATGCCAACTTTCAACCTTTTCAGAGTTCATTTGAAATGTTTTTCAATTTTAGGGTCTTATAGCTCAAAATAATTAGTAAATGCATGAAAAATAACAAATGAAGTCAGAAAGGATTGAAAAATGATGATGTGGCCTTGAATGGTGCATTTTGAACACACAAAAAGTCAGGAGTTCAACTAAGTTTTAAAAAATGAAGTCCCTTTCTAACAGACGAGTTTCCGTATGAAATCCTGATACTTTGAAAGAGATTGTCTGTTTTGTACACGAAGTGCATCTAGTTTTTGCCGTAACCCTCTCAGCTTTCTTGCACATGCTATGCGGATGAAATGATGATACCATGCCAACTTTCAACCTTTTCAGAGTTCATTTGAAATGCATTTCAATTTTAGGGTCTTATAGCTCAAAATAATTAGTAAATGCATGAAAAATAACAAATGAAGTCAGAAAGGATTGAAAAATGATGATGTGGCCTTGAATGGTGCATTTTGAACACACAAAAAGTCAGGAGTTCAAATAAGTTTTAAAAAATGAAATCCCTTTGTAACAGACGAGTTTCCGTATGAAATCCTGATACTTTGAAAGAGATTGTCCGTTTTGTACACGAAGTGCATCCAGTTTTTGCCGTAACCCTCTCAACTGTCTTGCACATGCTATGTGGATGAAATGATGATACCATGCCAACTTTCAACCTTTTCAGAGTTCATTTGAAATGCTTTTCAATTTTAGGGTCATATAGCTCAAAATAATTAGTAAATGCATGAAAAATAACAAATGAAGTCAGAAAGGATTGAAAAATTATGATGTGGCTTTGAATGGTGCATTTTGAACACACAAAAAGTCAGGAGTTCAAATAAGTTTTAAAAAATGAAATCCCTTTGTAACAGACGAGTTTCCGTATGAAATCCTGATACGTCAAAACAGATTGTCCGTTTTGTACATGAAGTGCATCCAGTTTTTGCCGTAACCCTCTCAACTTTCTTGCACATGCTATGTGGATGAAATGATGATACCATGCCAACTTTCAACCTTTTCAGAGTTCATTTGAAATGCTTTTCAATTTTAGGGTCATATAGCTCAAAATAATTAGTAAATGCATGAAAAATAACAAATGAAGTCAGAAAGGATTGAAAAATTATGATGTGGCTTTGAATGGTGCATTTTGAACACACAAAAATCCAGGAGTTCAAATAAGTTTTAAAAAATGAAATCCCTTTGTAACAGACGAGTTTCCGTATGAAATCCTGATACGTCAAAAGAGATTGTCCGTTTTGTACACGAAGTGCATCCAGTTTTTGCTGTAACCCTCTCAACTTTCTAGCACATGCTATGTGGATGAAATAATGATACCATGCCAACTTTCAACCTTTTCAGAGTTCATTTGAAATGCTTTTCAATTTTAGGGTCTTATAGCTCAAAATAATTAGTAAATGCATGAAAAATAACAAATGAAGTCAGAAAGGATTGAAAAATGATGATGTGGCTTTGAATGGTGCATTTTGAACACACAAAAAGTCAGGAGTTCAAGTAAGTTTTAAAAAATGAAATCCCTTTGTAACAGACGAGTTTCCGTATGAATTCCTGATACTTCGAAAGAGATTGTCCGTTCTGTACACGAAGTGCATCCAGTTTTAGCCGTAACCCTCTCAACTTTCTAGCACATGCTATGTGGATGAAATGATGATACCATGCCAACTTTCAACCTTTTCAGAGTTCATTTGAAATGCTTTTCAATTTTAGGGTCTTATAGCTCAAAATAATTAGTAAATGCATGAAAAATAACAAATGAAGTCAGAAAGGATTGAAAAATTATGATGTGGCTTTGAATGGTGCATTTTGAACACACAAAAAGTCAGGAGTTCAAATAAGTTTTAAAAAATGAAATCCCTTTGTAACAGACGAGTTTCCGTATGAAATCCTGATACGTCAAAAGAGATTGTCCGTTTTGTACACGAAGTGCATCCAGTTTTTGCTGTAACCCTCTCAACTTTCTAGCACATGCTATGTGGATGAAATAATGATACCATGCCAACTTTCAACCTTTTCAGAGTTCATTTGAAATGCTTTTCAATTTTAGGGTCTTATAGCTCAAAATAATTAGTAAATGCATGAAAAATAACAAATGAAGTCAGAAAGGATTGAAAAATGATGATGTGGCTTTGAATGGTGCATTTTGAACACACAAAAAGTCAGGAGTTCAAGTAAGTTTTAAAAAATGAAGTCCCTTTGTAACAGACGAGTTTCCGTATGAAATCCTGATACTTTGAAAGAGATTGTCTGTTTTGTACACGAATTGCATCCAGTTTTTGCCGTAACCCTCTCAGCTTTCTTGCACATGCTATGCGGAGTAAATGATGATACCATGCCAACTTTCAACCTTTTCAGAGTTCATTTGAAATGCTTTTCAATTTTAGGGTCTTATAGCTCAAAATAATTAGTAAATGCATGAAAAATAACAAATGAAGTCAGAAAGGATTGAAAAATTATGATGTGGCCTTGAATGGTGCATTTTGAACACACAAAAAGTCAGGAGTTCAAATAAGTTTTAAAAAATGAAATCCCTTTGTAACAGACGAGTTTCCGTATGAAATCCTGATACTTTGAAAGAGATTGTCCGTTTTGTACACGAAGTGCATCCAGTTGTTGCCGTAACCCTCTCACCTTTCTTGCACATGCTATGCGGATGAAATGATGATACCATGCCAACTTTCAACCTTTTCAGAGTTCATTTGAAATGCTTTTCAATTTTAGGGTCTTATAGCTCAAAATAATTAGTAAATGCAGGAAAAATAACAAATGAAGTCAGAAAGGATTGAAAAATTATGATGTGGCCTTGAATGGTGCATTTTGAACACACAAAAAGTCAGGAGTTCAAATAAGTTAAAAAAAATGAAATCCCTTTGTAACAGACGAGTTTCCGTATGAAATCCTGATACTTCGAAAGAGATTGTCCGTTTTGTACACGAAGTGCATTCCGTTTTTGCCGTAACCCTCTCAACTTTCTAGCACATGCTATGCGGATGAAATGATGATACCATGCCAACTTTCAACCTTTTCAGAGTTCATTTGAAATGCTTTTCAATTTTAGGGTCTTATAGCTCAAAATAATTAGTAAATGCATGAAAAATAACAAATGAAGTCAGAAAGGATTGAAAAATGATGATGTGGCCTTGAATGGTGCATTTTGAACACACAAAAAGTCAGGAGTTCAAATAAGTTTTAAAAAATGAAATCCCTTTGTAACAGACGAGTTTCCGTATGAAATCCTGATACTTTGAAAGAGATTGTCCGTTTTGTACACGAAGTGCATCCAGTTGTTGCCGTAACCCTCTCACCTTTCTTGCACATGCTATGCGGATGAAATGATGATACCATGCCAACTTTCAACCTTTTCAGAGTTCATTTGAAATGCTTTTCAATTTTAGGGTCATATAGCTCAAAATAATTAGTAAATGCATGAAAAATAACAAATGAAGTCAGAAAGGATTGAAAAATTATGATGTGGCTTTGAATGGTGCATTTTGAACACACAAAAAGTCAGGAGTTCAAATAAGTTTTAAAAAATGAAATCCCTTTGTAACAGACGAGTTTCCGTATGAAATCCTGATACGTCAAAAGAGATTGTCTGTTTTGTACACGAAGTGCATCCAGTTTTTGCTGTAACCCTCTCAACTTTCTAGCACATGCTATGTGGATGAAATAATGATACCATGCCAACTTTCAACCTTTTCAGAGTTCATTTGAAATGCTTTTCAATTTTAGGGTCTTATAGCTCAAAATAATTAGTAAATGCATGAAAAATAACAAATGAAGTCAGAAAGGATTGAAAAATGATGATGTGGCTTTGAATGGTGCATTTTGAACACACAAAAAGTCAGGAGTTCAAGTAAGTTTTAAAAAATGAAGTCCCTTTGTAACAGACGAGTTTCCGTATGAAATCCTGATACTTTGAAAGAGATTGTCTGTTTTGTACACGAATTGCATCCAGTTTTTGCCGTAACCCTCTCAGCTTTCTTGCACATGCTATGCGGAGTAAATGATGATACCATGCCAACTTTCAACCTTTTCAGAGTTCATTTGAAATGCTTTTCAATTTTAGGGTCTTATAGCTCAAAATAATTAGTAAATGCATGAAAAATAACAAATGAAGTCAGAAAGGATTGAAAAATTATGATGTGGCCTTGAATGGTGCATTTTGAACACACAAAAAGTGAGGAGTTCAAATAAGTTTTAAAAAATGAAATCCCTTTGTAACAGACGAGTTTCCGTATGAAATCCTGATACTTTGAAAGAGATGGTCCGTTTTGTACACGAAGTGCATCCAGTTTTTGCCGTAACCCTCTCAACTTTCTTGCACATGCTATGTGGATGAAATGATGATACCATGCCAACTTTCAACCTTTTCAGAGTTCATTTGAAATGCTTTTCAGTTTTAGGGTCTTATAGCTCAAAATAATTAGTAAATGCATGAAAAATAACAAATGAAGTCAGAAAGGATTGAAAAACGATGATGTGGCTTTGAATGGTGCATTTTGAACACACAAAAAGTCAGGAGTTCAAATAAGTTTAAAAAAATGAAATCCCTTTGTGACAGACGAGTTTCCGTATGAAATCCTGATACTTTGAAAGAGATTGTCCGTTTTGTACACGGAGTGCATCCAGTTTTTGCCGTAACCCTCTCAGCTTTCTTGCACATGCTATGCGGATGAAATGATGATACCATGCCAACTTTCAACCTTTTCAGAGTTCATTTGAAATGCTTTTCAATTTTAGGGTCTTATAGCTCAAAATAATTAGTAAATGCATGAAAAATAACAAATGAAGTAAGAAAGGATTGAAAAATTATGATGTGGCATTGAATGGTGCATTTTGAACACACAAAAAGTCAGGAGTTCAAATAAGTTTAAAAAAATGAAATCCCTTTGTAACAGACGAGTTTCCGTATCAAATCCTGATACTTCGAAAGAGATTGTCCGTTTTGTACACGAAGTGCATTCAGTTTTTGCCGTAACCCTCTCAACTTTCTAGCACATGCTATGCGGATGAAATGATGATACCATGCCAACTTTCAACCTTTTCAGAGTTCATTTGAAATGCTTTTCAATTTTAGGGTCTTATAGCTCAAAATAATTAGTAAATGCATGAAAAATAACAAATGAAGTCAGAAAGGATTGAAAAATGATGATGTGGCCTTGAATGGTGCATTTTGAACACACAAAAAGTCAGGAGTTCAAATAAGTTTTAAAAAATGAAATCCCTTTGTAACAGACGAGTTTCCGTATGAAATCCTGATACTTTGAAAGAGATTGTCCGTTTTGTACACGAAGTGCATCCAGTTGTTGCCGTAACCCTCTCACCTTTCTTGCACATGCTATGCGGATGAAATGATGATACCATGCCAACTTTCAACCTTTTCAGAGTTCATTTGAAATGCTTTTCAATTTTAGGGTCTTATAGCTCAAAATAATTAGTAAATGCAGGAAAAATAACAAATGAAGTCAGAAAGGATTGAAAAATTATGATGTGGCCTTGAATGGTGCATTTTGAACACACAAAAAGTCAGGAGTTCAAATAAGTTAAAAAAAATGAAATCCCTTTGTAACAGACGAGTTTCCGTATGAAATCCTGATACTTCGAAAGAGATTGTCCGTTTTGTACACGAAGTGCATTCCGTTTTTGCCGTAACCCTCTCACCTTTCTAGCACATGCTATGTGGATGAAATGATGATACCATGCAAACTTTCAACCTTTTCAGAGTTCATTTGAAATGCTGTTCAATTTTAGGGTCTTATAGCTCAAAATAATTAGTAAATGCATGAAAAATAACAAATGAAGTCAGAAAGGATTGAAAAATGATGATATGGCCTTGAATGGTGCATTTTGAACACACAAAAAGTCAGGAGTTCAAATAAGTTTTAAAAAATGAAATCCCTTTGTAACAAACGAGTTTCCGTATGAAATCCTGATACTTTGAAAGAGATTGTCTGTTTTGTACACGAAGTGCATCCAGTTTTTGCCGTAACCCTCTCAGCTGTCTTGCACATGCTATGCGGATGAAATGATGATCCCATGCCAAGTTTCAACCTTTTCAGAGTTCATTTGAAATGCTTTTCAATTTTAGGGTCCTATAGCTCAAAATAATTAGTAAATGCATGAAAAATAACAAATGAAGTCAGAAAGGATTGAAAAATTATGATGTGGCTTTGAATGGTGCATTTTGAACACACAAAAAGTCAGGAGTTCAAATAAGTTTAAAAAAAAGAAATACCTTTGTAACAGACGAGTTTCCGTATGAAATCCTTATACTTTGATAGAGATTGTCCGTTTTGTACACGAAGTGCATCCAGTTTTTGCCGTAACCCTCTCACCTTTCTTGCACATGCTATGCGGATGAAATGATGATACCATGCCAACTTTCAACCTTTTCAGAGTTCATTTGAAATGCTTTTCAATTTTAGGGTCTTATAGCTCAAAATAATTAGTAAATGCATGAAAAATAACAAATGAAGTCAGAAAGGATTGAAAAATGATGATATGGCCTTGAATGGTGCATTTTGAACACACAAAAAGTCAGGAGTTCAAATAAGTTTTAAAAAATGAAATCCCTTTCTAACAGACGAGTTTCCGTATGAAATCCTGATACTTTGAAAGAGATTGTCTGTTTTGTACACGAAGTGCATCCAGTTTTTGCCGTAACCCTCTCAGCTGTCTTGCACATGCTATGCGGATGAAATGATGATCCCATGCCAAGTTTCAACCTTTTCAGAGTTCATTTGAAATGCTTTTCAATTTTAGGGTCTTATAGCTCAAAATAATTAGTAAATGCATGAAAAATAACAAATGAAGTCAGAAAGGATTGAAAAATGATGATGTGGCCTTGAATGGTGCATTTTGAACACACAAAAAGTCAGGAGTTCAACTAAGTTTTAAAAAATGAAATCCCTTTGTAACAGACGAGTTTTCGTATGAAATCCTGATACTTTGAAAGAGATTGTCCGTTTTGTACACGAAGTGCATCCAGTTTTTGCCGTAACCCTCTCAGCTTTCTTGCACATGCTATGCGGATGAAATGATGATACCATGCCAACTTTCAACCTTTTCAGTGTTCATTTCAAATGCTTTTCAATTTAAGGGTCCTATAGCTCAAAATAATTAGTAAATGCATGAAAAATAACAAATGAAGTCAGAAAGGATTGAAAAATTATGATGTGGCTTTGAATGGTGCATTTTGAACACACAAAAAGTCAGGAGTTCAAATAAGTTTTAAAAAATGAAATACCTTTGTAACAGACGAGTTTCCGTATGAAATCCTGATACTTTGAAAGAGATTGTCCGTTTTGTACAAGAAGTGCATCCAGTTTTTGCCGTATCCCTCTCACCTTTCTAGCACATGCTATGTGGATGAAATGATGATACCATGCCAACTTTCAACCTTTTCAGAGTTCATTTGAAATGTTTTTCAATTTTAGGGTCTTATAGCTCAAAATAATTAGTAAATGCATGAAAAATAACAAATGAAGTCAGAAAGGATTGAAAAATGATGATGTGGCCTTGAATGGTGCATTTTGAACACACAAAAAGTCAGGAGTTCAACTAAGTTTTAAAAAATGAAGTCCCTTTCTAACAGACGAGTTTCCGTATGAAATCCTGATACTTTGAAAGAGATTGTCTGTTTTGTACACGAAGTGCATCCAGTTTTTGCCGTAACCCTCTCAGCTTTCTTGCACATGCTATGCGGATGAAATGATGATACCATGCCAACTTTCAACCTTTTCAGAGTTCATTTGAAATGCATTTCAATTTTAGGGTCTTATAGCTCAAAATAATTAGTAAATGCATGAAAAATAACAAATGAAGTCAGAAAGGATTGAAAAATGATGATGTGGCCTTGAATGGTGCATTTTGAACACACAAAAAGTCAAGAGTTCAAATAAGTTTTAAAAAATGAAATCCCTTTGTAACAGACGAGTTTCCGTATGAAATCCTGATACTTTGAAAGAGATTGTCCGTTTTGTACACGAAGTGCATCCAGTTTTTGCCGTAACCCTCTCAACTGTCTTGCACATGCTATGTGGATGAAATGATGATACCATGCCAACTTTCAACCTTTTCAGAGTTCATTTGAAATGCGTTTCAATTTTAGGGTCTTATAGCTCAAAATAATTAGTAAATGCATGAAAAATAACAAATGAAGTCAGAAAGGATTGAAAAATGATGATGTGGCCTTGAATGGTGCATTTTGAACACACAAAAAGTCAGGAGTTCAACTAAGTTTTAAAAAATGAAGTCCCTTTCTAACAGACGAGTTTCCGTATGAAATCCTGATACTTTGAAAGAGATTGTCTGTTTTGTACACGAAGTGCATCCAGTTTTTGCCGTAACCCTCTCAGCTGTCTTGCACATGTTATGCGGATGAAATGATGATACCATGCCAACTTTCAACCTTTTCAGAGTTCATTTGAAATGCTTTTCAATTTTAGGGTCTTATAGCTCAAAATAATTAGTAAATGCATGAAAAATAACAAATGAAGTCAGAAAGGATTGAGAAATGATGATGTGGCCTTGAATGGTGCATTTTGAACACACAAAAAGTCAGGAGTTCAAATAAGTTTTAAAAAATGAATACCTTTGTAACAGACGAGTTTTCGTATGAAATCCTGATACTTTGATAGAGATTGTCCGTTTTGTACACGAAGTGCATCCAGTTTTTGCCGTAACCCTCTCAGATTTCTTGCACATGCTATGCGGATGAAATGATATTACCATGCCAACTTTCAACCTTTTCAGTGTTCATTTGAAATGCTTTTCAATTTTAGGGTCCTATAGCTCAAAATAATTAGTAAATGCATGAAAAATAACAAATGAAGTCAGAAAGGATTGAAAAATTATGATGTGGCTTTGAATGGTGCATTTTGAACACACAAAAAGTCAGGAGTTCAAATAAGTTTTAAAAAATGAAATACCTTTGTAACAGACGAGTTTCCGTATGAAATCCTGATACTTTGAAAGAGATTGTCCGTTTTGTACACGAAGTGCATCCAGTTTTTGCCGTAACCCTCTCAACTTTCTAGCACATGCTATGTGGATGAAATGATGATACCATGCCAACTTTCAACCTTTTCAGAGTTCATTTGAAATGCTTTTCAATTTTAGGGTCTTATAGCTCAAAATAATTAGTAAATGCATGAAAAATAACAAATGAAGTCAGAAAGGATTGAAAAATGATGATGTGGCCTTGAATGGTGCATTTTGAACACACAAAAAGTCAAGAGTTGAACTAAGTTTTAAAAAATGAAGTCCCTTTCTAACAGACGAGTTTCCGTATGAAATCCTGATACTTTGAAAGAGATTGTCTGTTTTGTACACGAAGTGCATCCAGTTTTTGCCGTAACCCTCTCAGCTTTCTTGCACATGCTATGCGGATGAAATGATGATACCATGCCAACTTTCAACCTTTTTAGAGTTCATTTGAAATGCTTTTCAATTTTAGGGTCTTATAGCTCAAAATAATTAGTAAATGCATGCAAAATAACAAATGAAGTCAGAAAGGATTGAAAAATGATGATGTGGCCTTGAATGGTGCATTTTGAACACACAAAAAGTCAGGAGTTCAAATAAGTTTTAAAAAATGAAATCCCTTTGTAACAGACGAGTTTCCGTATGAAATCCTGATACTTTGAAAGAGATTGTCCGTTTTGTACACGAAGTGCATCCAGTTTTTGCCGTAACCCTCTCAACTTTCTTGCACATGCTATGTGGATGAAATGATGATGCCATGCCAACTTTCAACCTTTTCAGAGTTCATTTGAAATGCTTTTCAATTTTAGGGTCTTATAGCTCAAAATAATTAGTAAATTCATGAAAATAACAAATGAAGTCAGAAAGGATTGAAAAATTATGATGTGGCTTTGAATGGTGCATTTTGAACACACAACAAGTCAGGAGTTCAAATAAGTTTTAAAAAATGAAATCCCATTGTAACAGACGAGTTTCCGTATGAAATCCTGATACTTCGAAAGAGATTGTCCGTTTTGTACACGAAGTGCATCCAGTTTTTGCCGTAACCCTCTCAGCTGTCTTGCACATGCTATGCGGATGAAATGATGATACCATGCCAAGTTTCAACCTTTTCAGAGTTCATTTGAAATGCTTTTCAATTTTAGGGTCTTATAGCTCAAAATAATTAATAAATGCATGAAAAATAACAAATGAAGTCAGAAAGGATTGAAAAATGATGATGTGGCCTTGAATGGTGCATTTTGAACACACAAAAAGTCAAGAGTTCAACTAAGTTTTAAAAAATGAAGTCCCTTTGTAACAGACGAGTTTCCGTATGAAATCCTGATACTTTGAAAGAGATTGTCCGTTTTGTACACGAAGTGCATCCAGTTTTTGCCGTAACCCTCTCAACTTTCTTGCACATGCTATGTGGATGAAATGATGATGCCATGCCAACTTTCAACCTTTTCAGAGTTCATTTGAAATGCTTTTCAATTTTAGGGTCTTATAGCTCAAAATAATTAGTAAATTCATGAAAATAACAAATGAAGTCAGAAAGGATTGAAAAATTATGATGTGGCTTTGAATGGTGCATTTTGAACACACAAAAAGTCAGGAGTTCAAATAAGTTTTAAAAAATGAAATCCCATTGTAACAGACGAGTTTCCGTATGAAATCCTGATACTTCGAAAGAGATTGTCCGTTTTGTACACGAAGTGCATCCAGTTTTTGCCGTAACCCTCTCAGCTGTCTTGCACATGCTATGCGGATGAAATGATGATACCATGCCAAGTTTCAACCTTTTCAGAGTTCATTTGAAATGCTTTTCAATTTTAGGGTCTTATAGCTCAAAATAATTAATAAATGCATGAAAAATAACAAATGAAGTCAGAAAGGATTGAAAAATGATGATGTGGCCTTGAATGGTGCATTTTGAACACACAAAAAGTCAAGAGTTCAACTAAGTTTTAAAAAATGAAGTCCCTTTGTAACAGACGAGTTTCCGTATGAAATCCTGATACTTTGAAAGAGATTGTCCGTTTTGTACACGAAGTGCATCCAGTTTTTGCCGTAACCCTCTCAGCTTTCTTGCACATGCTATGCGGATGAAATGATGATACCATGCCAACTTTCAACCTTTTCAGAGTTCATTTGAAATGCTTTTCAATTTTAGGGTCTTATAGCTCAAAATAATTAGTAAATACATGAAAAATAACAAATGAAGTCAGAAAGGATTGAAAAATGATGATGTGGCCTTGAATGGTGCATTTTGAACACACGAAAATTCAGGAGTTCAAATAAGTTTTAAAAAATGAAGTCCCTTTGTAACAGACGAGTTTCCGTATGAAATCCTGATACTTTGAAAGAGATTGTCCGTTTTGTACACGAAGTGCATCCAGTTCTTGCCGTAACCCTCTCAACTTTCTTGCACATGCTATGTGGATGAAATGATGATACCATGACAACTTTCAACCTTTTCAGAGTTCATTTGAAATGCTTTTCAATTTTAGGGTCTTATAGCTCAAAATAATTAGTAAATGCATGAAAAATAACAAATGAAGTCAGAAAGGATTGAAAAATTATGATGTGGCTTTGAATGGTGCATTTTGAACACACAAAAAGTCAGGAGTTCAAATAAGTTTTAAAAAATGAAATCCCTTTGTAACAGACGAGTTTCCGTATGAAATCCCGATACTTCGAAAGAGATTGTCCGTTTTGTACACGAAGTGCATCCAGTTTTTGCCGTAACCCTCTCAACTTTCTAGCACATGCTATGTGGATGAAAAGATGATACCATGCCAACTTTCAACCTTTTCAGAGTTCATTTGAAATGCTTTTCAATTTTAGGGTCTTATAGCTCAAAATAATTAGTAAATGCATGAAAAATAACAAATGAAGTCAGAAAGGATTGAAAAATGATGATGTGGCGTTGAATGGTGCATTTTGAACACACAAAAAGTCAGGAGTTCAACTAAGTTTTAAAAAATGAAATCCCTTTGTAACAGACGGGTTTCCGTATGAAATCCTGATACTTTGAAAGAGATTGTCCGTTTTGTACACGAAGTGCATCCAGTTTTTGCCGTAACCCTCTGAACTTTCTTGCACATGCTATGTGGATGAAATGATGATATCATGCCAACTTTCAACCTTTTCAGAGTTCATTTGAAATGCTTTTCAATTTTAGGGTCTTATAGCTCAAAATAATTAGTAAATGCATGAAAAATAACAAATGAAGTCAGAAAGGATTGAAAAATGATGATGTGGCCTTGAATGGTGCATTTTGAACACACAAAAAGTCAGGAGTTCAACTAAGTTTTAAAAAATGAAGTCCCTTTGTAACAGACGAGTTTCCGTATGAAATCCTGATACTTTGAAAGAGATTGTCCGTTTTGTACACGAAGTGCATCCAGTTTTTGCCGTAACCCTCTCAACTTTCTTGCACATGCTATGTGGATGAAATGATGATACCATGCCAACTTTCAACCTTTTCAGTGTTCATTTGAAATGCTTTTCAATTTTAGGGTCTTAGAGCTCAAAATAATTAGTAAATGCATGAAAAATAACAAATGAAGTCAGAAAGGATTGAAAAATGATGATATGGCTTTGAATGGTGCATTTTGAACACACAAAAAGTCAGGAGTTCAAATAAGTTTTAAAAAATGAAATCCCTTTGTAACAGACGAGTTTCCGTATGAAATCCTGATACTTTGAAAGAGATTGTCCATTTTGTACACGAAGTGCATCCAGTTTTTGCCGTAACCCTCTCAGCTTTCTTGCACATGCTATGCGGATGAAATGATGATACCATGCCAACTTTCAACCTTTTCAGAGTTCATTTGAAATGCTTTTCAATTTTAGGGTCTTATAGCGCAAAATAATTAGTAAATGCATGAAAAATAACAAATGAAGTCAGAAAGGACTGAAAAATTATGATGTGGCCTTGAATGGTGCATTTTGAACAAACAAAAAGTCAGGAGTTCAAATAAGTTTTAAAAAATGAAATCCCTTAGTAACAGACGAGTTTCCGTATGAAATCCTGATGCTTCGAAAGAGATTGTCCGTTTTGTACACGAAGTGCATCCAGTTTTTGCCGTAACCCTCTCAACTTTCTAGCACATGCTATGTGGATGAAATGATGATACCATGCCAACTTTCAACCTTTTCAGAGTTCATTTGAAATGCTTTTCAATTTTAGGGTCTTATAGCTCAAAATAATTAGTAAATGCATGAAAAATAACAAATGAAGTCAGAAAGGATTGAAAAATGATGATGGGCCTTGAATGGTGCATTTTGAACACAAAAAAAGTCAGGGGTTCAAATAAGTTTTAAAAAATGAAATCCCTTTGTAACAGACGGGTTTCCGTATGAAACCCTGATACTTTGAAAGAGATTGTCCGTTTTGTACACGAAGTGCATCCAGTTTTTGCCGTAACCCTCTCAACTATCTTGCACATGCTATGTGGATGAAATGATGATACCATGCCAACTTTCAACCTTTTCAGAGTTCATTTGAAATGCTTTTCAATTTTAGGGTCTTATAGCTCAAAATAATTAGTAAATGCATGAAAAATAACAAATGAAGTCAGAAAGGATTGAAAAATGATGATGTGGCTTTGAATGGTGCATTTTGAACACACAAAAAGTCAGGAGTTCAAATAAGTTTTAAAAAATGAAATCCCTTTGTAACAAACGAGTTTCCGTATGAAATCCTGATACTTCGAAAGAGATTGTCCGTTTTGTACACCAAGTGCATCCAGTTTTTGCCGTAACCCTCTCAACTTTCTAGCACATGCTATGTGGATGAAATGATGATACCATGCCAACTTTCAACCTTTTCAGAGTTCATTTGAAATGCTTTTCAATTTTAGGGTCTTATAGCTCAAAATAATTAGTAAATGCATGAAAAATAACAAATGAAGTCAGAAAGGATTGAAAAATGATGATGTGGCCTTTAATGGTGCATTTTGAACACACAAAAAGTCAAGAGTTCAAATAAGTTTTAAAAAATGAAATCCCTTTGTAACAGACGAGCTTCCGTATGAAATCCTGATACTTTGAAAGAGATTGTCCGTTTTGTACACGAAGTGCATCCAGTTTTTGCCGTAACCCTCTCAACTTTCTTGCACATGCTATGTCGATGAAATGATGATACCATGCCAACTTTCAACCTTTTCAGAGTTCATTTGAAATGCTTTTCAATTTTAGGGTCTTATAGCTCAAAATAATTAGTAAATGCATGAAAAATAACAAATGAAGTCTGAAAGGATTGAAAAATGATGATGCGGATTTGAATGGTGCATTTTGAACACACAAAAAGTCAGGAGTTCAAATAAGTTTTAAAAAATGAAATCCCTTTGTAACGGACGAGTTTCCGTATGAAATCCTGATACTTTGAAAGAGATTGTCCGTTTTGTACACGAAGTGCATCCAGTTTTTGCCGTAACCCTCTCCACTTTCTTGCACATGCTATGTGGATGAAATGATGATACCATGCCAACTTTCAACCTTTTCAGAGTTCATTTGAAATGCCTTTCAATTTTAGTGTCTTATAGCTCAAAATAATTAGTAAATGCACGAAAAATAACAAATGAAGTCAGAAAGGATTGAAAAATGATGATGTGGCTTTGAATGGTGCATTTTGAACACACAAAAAGTCAGGAGTTCAAGTAAGTTTAAAAAAATGAAATCCCTTTGTAACAGACGAGATTCCGTATGAAATCCTGATACTTTGAAAGAGATTGTCCTATTTGTACACGAAGTGCATCCAGTTTTTGCCGTAACCCTCTCAAATTTCTTGCACATGCTATGTGGATGAAATGATGATATCATGCCAACTTTCAACCTTTTCAGAGTTCATTTGAAATGCTTTTCAATTTTAGGGTCTTATAGCTCAAAATAATTAGTAAATGCATGAAAAATAACAAATGAAGTCAGAAAGGATTGAAAAATGATGATGTGGCCTTGAATGGTGCATTTTGAACACACAAAAAGTCAGGAGTTCAAATAAGTTTAAAAAATTGAAATCTCTTTGTAACAGACGAGTTTCCGTATGAAATCCTGATACTTTGAAAGAGATTGTCCGTTTTGTACACGAAGTGCATCCAGTTTTTGCCGTAACCCTCTCAACTTTCTTGCACATGCTATGTGGATGAAATGATGATACCATGCCAACTTTCAAGCTTTTCAGAGTTCATTTGAAATGCTTTTCAATTTTAGGGTCTTATACTTCAAAATAATTAGTAAATGCATGAAAAATAACAAATGAAGTCAGAAAGGATTGAAAAATGATGTTGGGCCTTGAATGGTGCATTTTGAACACACAAAAAGTCAGGAGTTCAAATAAGTTTTAAAAAATGAAGTCCCTTTGTAACAGACGAGTTTCCGTTTTAAATCTTGATACTTTGAAAGAGATTATCCGTTTTGTACACTAAGTGCATCCAGTTTTTGCCGTAACCCTCTCAGCTTTCTTGCACATGCTATGTGGATGAAATGATGATACCATGCCAACTTTCAACCTTTTCAGAGTTCATTTGAAATGCTTTTCAATTTTAGGGTCTTATAGCTCAAAATAATTAGTAAATGCATGAAAAATAACAAATGAAGTCAGAAAGGATTGAAAAATGATGATATGGCTTTGAATGGTGCATTTTGAACACACAAAAAGTCAGGAGTTCAAATAAGTTTTAAAAAATGAAATCCCTTTGTAACAGACGAGTTTCCGTATGAAATCCTGATACTTCGAAAGAGATTGTCCGTTTTGTACACCAAGTGCATCCAGTTTTTGCCGTAACCCTCTCAACTTTCTAGCACATGCTATGTGGATGAAATGATGATACCATGCCAACTTTCAACCTTTTCAGAGTTCATTTGAAATGCTTTTCAATTTTAGGGTCTTATAGCTCAAAATAATTAGTAAATGCATGAAAAATAACAAATGAAGTCAGAAAGGATTGAAAAATGATGATGTGGCATTTAATGGTGCATTTTGAACACACAAAAAGTCAAGAGTTCAAATAAGTTTTAAAAAATGAAATCCCTTTGTAACAGACGAGTTTCCGTATGAAATCGTGATACTTTGAAAGAGATTTTCCGTTTTGTACACGAAGTGCATCCAGTTTTTGCCGTAACCCTCTCAGCTTTCTTGCACATGCTATGTGGATGAAATGATGATACCATGCCAACTTTCAACCTTTTCAGAGTTCATTTGAAATGCTTTTCAATTTTAGGGTCTTATAGCTCAAAATAATTAGTAAGTGCATGAAAAATAACAAATGAAGTCAGAAAGGATTGAAAAATGATGATGTGGCCTTGAATGGTGCATTTTGAACACACAAAAAGTCAGGGGTTCAAATAAGTTTTAAAAAATGAAATCCCTTTGTAACAGACGGGTTTCCGTATGAAATCCTGATACTTTGAAAGAGATTGTCCGTTTTGTACACGAAGTGCATCCAGTTTTTGCCGTAACCCTCTCAAATATATTGCACATGCTATGTGGATGAAATGATGATACCATGCAAACTTTCAACCTTTTCAGAGTTCATTTGAAATGCTTTTCAATTTTAGGGACTTATAGCTCAAAATAATTAGTAAATGCATGAAAAATAACAAATGAAGTCAGAAAGGATTGAAAAATGATGATGCGGATTTGAATGGTGCATTTTGAACACACAAAAAGTCAGGAGTTCAGATAAGTTTTAAAAAATGAAATCCCTTTGTAACAGACGAGTTTCCGTATGAAATCCTGATACTTTGAAAGAGATTGTCCGTTTTCTACAGCAAGTGCATCCAGTTTTTGCCGTAACCCTCTCCACTTTCTTGCACATGTTATGTGGATGAAATGATGATACCATGCCAACTTTCAACCTTTTCAGAGTTCATTTGAAATGCTTTTCAATTTTAGGGTCTTATAGCTCAAAATAATTAGTAAATGCATGAAAAATAACAAATGAAGTCAGAAAGGATTGAAAAATGATGAGGTGGCTTTGAATGGTGCATTTTGAACACACAAAAAGTCAGGAGTTCAAGTAAGTTTTAAAAAATGAAATCCCTTTGTAACAGACGAGTTTCCGTATGAAATCCTGATACTTTGAAAGAGATTGTCCGTTTTGTACACGAAGTGCATCCAGTTTTTGCCGTAACCCTCTCAACTTTCTAGCACATGCTATGTGGATGAAATGATGATACCATGCCAACTTTCAACCTTTTCAGAGTTCATTTGAAATGCTTTTCAATTTTAGGGTCTTATAGCTCAAAATAATTAGTAAATGCATGAAAAATAACAAATGAAGTCAGAAAGGATTGAAAAATGATGATGTGGCTTTGAATGGTGCATTTTGAACACACAAAAAGTCAGGAGTTCAAGTAAGTTTAAAAAATGAAATCCCTTTGTAACAGACGAGTTTCCGTATGAAATCCTGATACTTGGAAAGAGATTGTCTGTTTTGTACACGAAGTGCATCCAGTTTTTGCCGTAACCCTCTCAGCTTTCTTGCACATGCTATGCGGATGAAATGATGATACCATGCCAACTTTCAACCTTTTCAGAGTTCATTTGAAATGCTTTTCAATTTTAGGGTCTTATAGCTCAAAATAATTAGTAAATGCATGAAAAATAACAAATGAAGTCAGAAAGGATTGAAAAATGATGATGTGGCCTTGGATGGTGCATTTTGAACACACAAAAAGTCAGGGGTTCAAATAAGTTTTAAAAAATGAAATCCCTTTGTAACAGACGGGTTTCCGTATGAAATCCTGATACTTTGAAAGAGATTGTCCGTTTTGTACACGAAGTGCATCCAGTTTTTACCGTAACCCTCTCAACTATCTTGCACATGCTATGTGGATGAAATGATGATACCATGCCAAGTTTCAACCTTTTCAGAGTTCATTTGAAATGCTTTTCAATTTTAGGGTCTTATAGCTCAAAATAATTAGTAAATGCATGAAAAATAACAAATGAAGTCAGAAAGGATTGAAAAATGATGATGCGGATTTGAATGGTGCATTTTGAACACACAAAAAGTCAGGAGTTCAGATAAGTTTTAAAAAATGAAATCCCTTTGTAACAGACGAGTTTCCGTATGAAATCCTGATACTTTGAAAGAGATTGTCCGTTTTCTACAGCAAGTGCATCCAGTTTTTGCCGTAACCCTCTCCACTTTCTTGCACATGTTATGTGGATGAAATGATGATACCATGCCAACTTTCAACCTTTTCAGAGTTCATTTGAAATGCTTTTCAATTTTAGGGTCTTATAGCTCAAAATAATTAGTAAATGCATGAAAAATAACAAATGAAGTCAGAAAGGATTGAAAAATGATGAGGTGGCTTTGAATGGTGCATTTTGAACACACAAAAAGTCAGGAGTTCAAGTAAGTATTAAAAAATGAAATCCCTTTGTAACAGACGAGTTTCCGTATGAAATCCTGATACTTTGAAAGAGATTGTCCGTTTTGTACACGAAGTGCATCCAGTTTTTGCCGTAACCCTCTCAACTTTCTAGCACATGCTATGTGGATGAAATGATGATACCATGCCAACTTTCAACCTTTTCAGAGTTCATTTGAAATGCTTTTCAATTTTAGGGTCTTATAGCTCAAAATAATTAGTAAATGCATGAAAAATAACAAATGAAGTCAGAAAGGATTGAAAAATGATGATGTGGCTTTGAATGGTGCATTTTGAACACACAAAAAGTCAGGAGTTCAAGTAAGTTTAAAAAATGAAATCCCTTTGTAACAGACGAGTTTCCGTATGAAATCCTGATACTTGGAAAGAGATTGTCTGTTTTGTACACGAAGTGCATCCAGTTTTTGCCGTAACCCTCTCAGCTTTCTTGCACATGCTATGCGGATGAAATGATGATACCATGCCAACTTTCAACCTTTTCAGAGTTCATTTGAAATGCTTTTCAATTTTAGGGTCTTATAGCTCAAAATAATTAGTAAATGCATGAAAAATAACAAATGAAGTCAGAAAGGATTGAAAAATGATGATGTGGCCTTGGATGGTGCATTTTGAACACACAAAAAGTCAGGGGTTCAAATAAGTTTTAAAAAATGAAATCCCTTTGTAACAGACGGGTTTCCGTATGAAATCCTGATACTTTGAAAGAGATTGTCCGTTTTGTACACGAAGTGCATCCAGTTTTTACCGTAACCCTCTCAACTATCTTGCACATGCTATGTGGATGAAATGATGATACCATGCCAAGTTTCAACCTTTTCAGAGTTCATTTGAAATGCTTTTCAATTTTAGGGTCTTATAGCTCAAAATAATTAGTAAATGCATGAAAAATAACAAATGAAGTCAGAAAGGATTGAAAAATGATGATGCGGATTTGAATGGTGCATTTTGAACACACAAAAAGTCAGGAGTTCAGATAAGTTTTAAAAAATGAAATCCCTTTGTAACAGACGAGTTTCCGTATGAAATCCTGATACTTTGAAAGAGATTGTCCGTTTTCTACAGCAAGTGCATCCAGTTTTTGCCGTAACCCTCTCCACTTTCTTGCACATGTTATGTGGATGAAATGATGATACCATGCCAACTTTCAACCTTTTCAGAGTTCATTTGAAATGCTTTTCAATTTTAGGGTCTTATAGCTCAAAATAATTAGTAAATGCATGAAAAATAACAAATGAAGTCAGAAAGGATTGAAAAATGATGAGGTGGCTTTGAATGGTGCATTTTGAACACACAAAAAGTCAGGAGTTCAAGTAAGTATTAAAAAATGAAATCCCTTTGTAACAGACGAGTTTCCGTATGAAATCCTGATACTTCGAAAGAGATTGTCCGTTTTGTACACCAAGTGCATCCAGTTTTTGCCGTAACCCTCTCAACTTTCTAGCACATGCTATGTGGATGAAATGATGATACCATGCCAACTTTCAACCTTTTCAGAGTTCATTTGAAATGCTTTTCAATTTTAGGGTCTTATAGCTCAAAATAATTAGTAAATGCATGAAAAATAACAAATGAAGTCAGAAAGGATTGAAAAATGATGATGTGGCATTTAATGGTGCATTTTGAACACACAAAAAGTCAAGAGTTCAAATAAGTTTTAAAAAATGAAATCCCTTTGTAACAGACGAGTTTCCGTATGAAATCGTGATACTTTGAAAGAGATTTTCCGTTTTGTACACGAAGTGCATCCAGTTTTTGCCGTAACCCTCTCAGCTTTCTTGCACATGCTATGTGGATGAAATGATGATACCATGCCAACTTTCAACCTTTTCAGAGTTCATTTGAAATGCTTTTCAATTTTAGGGTCTTATAGCTCAAAATAATTAGTAAGTGCATGAAAAATAACAAATGAAGTCAGAAAGGATTGAAAAATGATGATGTGGCCTTGAATGGTGCATTTTGAACACACAAAAAGTCAGGGGTTCAAATAAGTTTTAAAAAATGAAATCCCTTTGTAACAGACGGGTTTCCGTATGAAATCCTGATACTTTGAAAGAGATTGTCCGTTTTGTACACGAAGTGCATCCAGTTTTTGCCGTAACCCTCTCAAATATATTGCACATGCTATGTGGATGAAATGATGATACCATGCAAACTTTCAACCTTTTCAGAGTTCATTTGAAATGCTTTTCAATTTTAGGGACTTATAGCTCAAAATAATTAGTAAATGCATGAAAAATAACAAATGAAGTCAGAAAGGATTGAAAAATGATGATGCGGATTTGAATGGTGCATTTTGAACACACAAAAAGTCAGGAGTTCAGATAAGTTTTAAAAAATGAAATCCCTTTGTAACAGACGAGTTTCCGTATGAAATCCTGATACTTTGAAAGAGATTGTCCGTTTTCTACAGCAAGTGCATCCAGTTTTTGCCGTAACCCTCTCCACTTTCTTGCACATGTTATGTGGATGAAATGATGATACCATGCCAACTTTCAACCTTTTCAGAGTTCATTTGAAATGCTTTTCAATTTTAGGGTCTTATAGCTCAAAATAATTAGTAAATGCATGAAAAATAACAAATGAAGTCAGAAAGGATTGAAAAATGATGAGGTGGCTTTGAATGGTGCATTTTGAACACACAAAAAGTCAGGAGTTCAAGTAAGTTTTAAAAAATGAAATCCCTTTGTAACAGACGAGTTTCCGTATGAAATCCTGATACTTTGAAAGAGATTGTCCGTTTTGTACACGAAGTGCATCCAGTTTTTGCCGTAACCCTCTCAACTTTCTAGCACATGCTATGTGGATGAAATGATGATACCATGCCAACTTTCAACCTTTTCAGAGTTCATTTGAAATGCTTTTCAATTTTAGGGTCTTATAGCTCAAAATAATTAGTAAATGCATGAAAAATAACAAATGAAGTCAGAAAGGATTGAAAAATGATGATGTGGCTTTGAATGGTGCATTTTGAACACACAAAAAGTCAGGAGTTCAAGTAAGTTTAAAAAATGAAATCCCTTTGTAACAGACGAGTTTCCGTATGAAATCCTGATACTTGGAAAGAGATTGTCTGTTTTGTACACGAAGTGCATCCAGTTTTTGCCGTAACCCTCTCAGCTTTCTTGCACATGCTATGCGGATGAAATGATGATACCATGCCAACTTTCAACCTTTTCAGAGTTCATTTGAAATGCTTTTCAATTTTAGGGTCTTATAGCTCAAAATAATTAGTAAATGCATGAAAAATAACAAATGAAGTCAGAAAGGATTGAAAAATGATGATGTGGCCTTGGATGGTGCATTTTGAACACACAAAAAGTCAGGGGTTCAAATAAGTTTTAAAAAATGAAATCCCTTTGTAACAGACGGGTTTCCGTATGAAATCCTGATACTTTGAAAGAGATTGTCCGTTTTGTACACGAAGTGCATCCAGTTTTTACCGTAACCCTCTCAACTATCTTGCACATGCTATGTGGATGAAATGATGATACCATGCCAAGTTTCAACCTTTTCAGAGTTCATTTGAAATGCTTTTCAATTTTAGGGTCTTATAGCTCAAAATAATTAGTAAATGCATGAAAAATAACAAATGAAGTTAGAAAGGATTGAAAAATGATGATGCGGATTTGAATGGTGCATTTTGAACACACAAAAAGTCAGGAGTTCAGATAAGTTTTAAAAAATGAAATCCCTTTGTAACAGACGAGTTTCCGTATGAAATCCTGATACTTTGAAAGAGATTGTCCGTTTTCTACAGCAAGTGCATCCAGTTTTTGCCGTAACCCTCTCCACTTTCTTGCACATGTTATGTGGATGAAATGATGATACCATGCCAACTTTCAACCTTTTCAGAGTTCATTTGAAATGCTTTTCAATTTTAGGGTCTTATAGCTCAAAATAATTAGTAAATGCATGAAAAATAACAAATGAAGTCAGAAAGGATTGAAAAATGATGAGGTGGCTTTGAATGGTGCATTTTGAACACACAAAAAGTCAGGAGTTCAAGTAAGTATTAAAAAATGAAATCCCTTTGTAACAGACGAGTTTCCGTATGAAATCCTGATACTTTGAAAGAGATTGTCCGTTTTGTACACGAAGTGCATCCAGTTTTTGCCGTAACCCTCTCAACTTTCTAGCACATGCTATGTGGATGAAATGATGATACCATGCCAACTTTCAACCTTTTCAGAGTTCATTTGAAATGCTTTTCAATTTTAGGGTCTTATAGCTCAAAATAATTAGTAAATGCATGAAAAATAACAAATGAAGTCAGAAAGGATTGAAAAATGATGATGTGGCTTTGAATGGTGCATTTTGAACACACAAAAAGTCAGGAGTTCAAGTAAGTTTAAAAAATGAAATCCCTTTGTAACAGACGAGTTTCCGTATGAAATCCTGATACTTTGAAAGAGATTGTCCGTTTTGTACACGAAGTGCATCCAGTTTTTGCCGTAACCCTCTCAGCTTTCTTGCACATGCTATGCGGATGAAATGATGATACCATGCCAACTTTCAACCTTTTCAGAGTTCATTTGAAATGCTTTTCAATTTTAGGGTCTTATAGCTCAAAATAATTAGTAAATGCATGAAAAATAACAAATGAAGTCAGAAAGGATTGAAAAATGATGATGTGGCCTTGAATGGTGCATTTTGAACACACAAAAAGTCAGGGGTTCAAATAAGTTTTAAAAAATGAAATCCCTTTGTAACAGACGGGTTTCCGTATGAAATCCTGATACTTTGAAAGAGATTGTCCGTTTTGTACACGAAGTGCATCCAGTTTTTGCCGTAACCCTCTCAATTTCTTGCACATGCTATGTGGATGAAATGATGATAGCATGCCAACTTTCAACCTTTTCAGAGTTCATTTGAAATGCTTTTCAATTTTAGGGTCTTATAGCTCAAAATAATTAGTAAATGCATGAAAAATAACAAATGAAGTCTGAAAGGATTGAAAAATGATGATGCGGATTTGAATGGTGCATTTTGAACACACAAAAAGTCAGGAGTTCAAATAAGTTTTAAAAAATGAAATCCCTTTGTAACAGACGAGTTTCCGTATGAAATCCTGATACTTTGAAAGAGATTGTCCGTTTTGTACACGAAGTGCATCCAGTTTTTGCCGTAACCCTCTCCACTTTCTTGCACATGCTATGTGGATGAAATGATGATACCATGCCAACTTTCAACCTTTTCAGAGTTCATTTGAAATGCTTTTCAATTTTAGTGTCTTATAGCTCAAAATAATTAGTAAATGCACGAAAAATAACAAATGAAGTCAGAAAGGATTGAAAAATGATGATGTGGCTTTGAATGGTGCATTTTGAACACACAAAAAGTCAGGAGTTCAAGTAAGTTTAAAAAATGAAATCCCTTTGTAACAGACGAGATTCCGTATGAAATCCTGATACTTTGAAAGAGATTGTCCTATTTGTACACGAAGTGCATCCAGTTTTTGCCGTAACCCTCTCAACTTTCTTGCACATGCTATGTGGATGAAATGATGATATCATCCAACTTTCAACCTTTTCAGAGTTCATTTGAAATGCTTTTCAATTTTAGGGTCTTATAGCTCAAAATAATTAGTAAATGCATGAAAAATAACAAATGAGGTCAGAAAGGATTGAAAAATGATGATGTGGCCTTGAATGGTGCATTTTGAACACACAAAAAGTCAGGAGTTCAAATAAATTTAAAAAATTGAAATCTCTTTGTAATAGACGAGTTTCCGTATGAAATCCTGATACTTTGAAAGAGATTGTCCGTTTTGTACACGAAGTGCATCCAGTTTTTGCCGTAACCCTCTCAACTTTCTTGCACATGCTATGTTTATGAAATGATGATACCATGCCAACTTTCAAGCTTTTCAGAGTTCATTTGAAATGCTTTTCAATTTTAGGGTCTTATACTTCAAAATAATTAGTAAATGCATGAAAAATAACAAATGAAGTGAGAAAGGATTGAAAAATGATGTTGGGCCTTGAATGGTGCATTTTGAACACACAAAAAGTCAGGAGTTCAAATAAGTTTTAAAAAATGAAGTCCCTTTGTAACAGACGAGTTTCCGTTTGAAATCTTGATACTTTGAAAGAGATTATCCGTTTTGTACACGAAGTGCATCCAGTTTTTGCCGTAACCCTCTCAGCTTTCTTGCACATGCTATGTGGATGAAATGATGATATCATGCCAACTTTCAACCTTTTCAGAGTTCATTTGAAATGCTTTTCAATTTTAGGGTCTTATAGCTCAAAATAATTAGTAAATGCATGAAAAATAACAAATGAAGTCAGAAAGGATTAAAAATGATGATGTGGCCTTGAGTGGTGCATTTGAACACACAAAAAGTCAGGAGTTCAAATAAGTTTTAAAAAATGAAATCCCTTTGTAACAAACGAGTTTCCGTATGAAATCCTGATACTTTGAAAGAGATTGTCCGTTTTGTACACGAAGTGCATCCAGTTTTTGCCGTAACCCTCTCAACTTTCTTGCACATGCTATGTGGATGAAATGATGATACCATGCCAACTTTCAACCTTTTCAGAGTTCATTTGAAATGCTTTTCAATTTTAGGGTCTTATAGCTCAAAATAATTAGTAAATGCATGAAAAATAACAAATGAAGTCAGAAAGGATTGAAAAATGATGATGTGGCCTTGAATGGTGCATTTTGAACACACAATAATCAGGAGTTCAACTAAGTTTTAAAAAATGAAGTCCCTTTGTAACAGACGAGTTTCCGTATGAAATCCTGATACTTTGAAAGAGATTGTCCGTTTTGTACACGAAGTGCATCCAGTTTTTGCCGTAACCCTCTCAACTTTCTTGCACATGCTATGTGGATGAAATGATGATACCATGCCAACTTTCAACCTTTTCAGAGTTCATTTGAAATGCTTTTCAATTTTAGGGTCTTATAGCTCAAAATAATTAGTAAATGCATGAAAAATAACAAATGAAGTCAGAAAGGATTGAAAATGATGATATGGCTTTGAATGGTGCATTTTGAACACACAAAAAGTCAGGAGTTCAAATAAGTTTTAAAAAATGAAATCCCTTTGTAACAGACGAGTTTCCGTATGAAATCCTGATACTTCGAAAGAGATTGTCCGTTTTGTACACCAAGTGCATCCAGTTTTTGCCGTAACCCTCTCAACTTTCTAGCACATGCTATGTGGATGAAATGATGATACCATGCCAACTTTCAACCTTTTCAGAGTTCATTTGAAATGCTTTTCAATTTTAGGGTCTTATAGCTCAAAATAATTAGTAAATGCATGAAAAATAACAAATGAAGTCAGAAAGGATTGAAAAATGATGATGTGGCATTTAATGGTGCATTTTGAACACACAAAAAGTCAAGAGTTCAAATAAGTTTTAAAAAATGAAATCCCTTTGTAACAGACGAGTTTCCGTATGAAATCGTGATACTTTGAAAGAGATTTTCCGTTTTGTACACGAAGTGCATCCAGTTTTTGCCGTAACCCTCTCAGCTTTCTTGCACATGCTATGTGGATGAAATGATGATACCATGCCAACTTTCAACCTTTTCAGAGTTCATTTGAAATGCTTTTCAATTTTAGGGTCTTATAGCTCAAAATAATTAGTAAATGCATGAAAAATAACAAATGAAGTCAGAAAGGATTGAAAAATGATGATGTGGCCTTGAATGGTGCATTTTGAACACACAAAAAGTCAGGGGTTCAAATAAGTTTTAAAAAATGAAATCCCTTTGTAACAGACGGGTTTCCGTATGAAATCCTGATACTTTGAAAGAGATTGTCCGTTTTGTACACGAAGTGCATCCAGTTTTTGCCGTAACCCTCTCAACTATCTTGCACATGCTATGTGGATGAAATGATGATACCATGCAAACTTTCAACCTTTTCAGAGTTCATTTGAAATGCTTTTCAATTTTAGGGTCTTATAGCTCAAAATAATTAGTAAATGCATGAAAAATAACAAATGAAGTCAGAAAGGATTTAAAAATGATGATGCGGATTTGAATGGTGCATTCTGAACACACAAAAAGTCAGGAGTTCAGATAAGTTTAAAAAAATGAAATCCCTTTGTAACAGACGAGTTTCCGTATGAAATCCTGATACTTTGAAAGAGATTGTCCGTTTTCTACAGCAAGTGCATCCAGTTTTTGCCGTAACCCTCTCCACTTTCTTGCACATGTTATGTGGATGAAATGATGATACCATGCCAACTTTCAACCTTTTCAGAGTTCATTTGAAATGCTTTTCAATTTTAGGGTCTTATAGCACAAAATAATTAGTAAATGCATGAAAAATAACAAATGAAGTCAGAAAGGATTGAAAAATGATGAGGTGGCTTTGAATGGTGCATTTTGAACACACAAAAAGTCAGGAGTTCAAGTAAGTTTTAAAAAATGAAATCCCTTTGTAACAGACGAGTTTCCGTATGAAATCCTGATACTTTGAAAGAGATTGTCCGTTTTGTACACGAAGTGCATCCAGTTTTTGCCGTAACCCTCTCAACTTTCTAGCACATGCTATGTGGATGAAATGATGATACCATGCCAACTTTCAACCTTTTCAGAGTTCATTTGAAATGCTTTTCAATTTTAGGGTCTTATAGCTCAAAATAATTAGTAGATGCATGAAAAATAACAAATGAAGTCAGAAAGGATTGAAAAATGATGATGTGGCTTTGAATGGTGCATTTTGAACACACAAAAAGTCAGGAGTTCAAGTAAGTTTAAAAAATGAAATCCCTTTGTAACAGACGAGTTTCCGTATGAAATCCTGATACTTTGAAAGAGATTGTCCGTTTTCTACAGCAAGTGCATCCAGTTTTTGCCGTAACCCTCTCAGCTTTCTTGCACATGCTATGCGGATGAAATGATGATACCATGCCAACTTTCAACCTTTTCAGAGTTCATTTGAAATGCTTTTCAATTTTAGGGTCTTATAGCTCAAAATAATTAGTAAATGCATGAAAAATAACAAATGAAGTCAGAAAGGATTGAAAAATGATGATGTGGCCTTGAATGGTGCATTTTGAACACACAAAAAGTCAGGGGTTCAAATAAGTTTTAAAAAATGAAATCCCTTTGTAACAGACGGGTTTCCGTATGAAATCCTGATACTTTGAAAGAGATTGTCCGTTTTGTACATGAAGTGCATCCAGTTTTTGCCGTAACCCTCTCAACTTTCTTGCACATGCTATGTCGATGAAATGATGATACCATGCCAACTTTCAACCTTTTCAGAGTTCATTTGAAATGCTTTTCAATTTTAGGGTCTTATAGCTCAAAATAATTAGTAAATGCATGAAAAATAACAAATGAAGTCAGAAAGGATTGAAAAATGATGATGCGGATTTGAATGGTGCATTTTGAACACACAAAAAGTCAGGAGTTCAAATAAGTTTTAAAAAATGAAATCCCTTTGTAACAGACGAGTTTCCGTATGAAATCCTGATATTTTGAAAGAGATTGTCCGTTTTGTACACGATTTGCATCCAGTTTTTGCCGTAACCCTCTCCACTTTCTTGCACATGCTATGTGGATGAAATGATGATACCATGCCAACTTTCAACCTTTTCAGAGTTCATTTGAAATGCTTTTCAATTTTAGTGTCTTATAGCTCAAAATAATTAGTAAATGCACGAAAAATAACAAATGAAGTCAGAAAGGATTGAAAAATGATGATGTGGCTTTGAATGGCGCATTTTGAACACACAAAAAGTCAGGAGTTCAAGTAAGTTTTAAAAAATGAAATCCCTTTGTAACAGAGGAGTTTCCGTATGAAATCCTGATACTTTGAAAGAGATTGTCCTATTTGTACACGAAGTGCATCCAGTTTTTGCCGTAACCCTCTCAACTTTCTTGCACATGCTATGTGGATGAAATGATGATATCATGCCAACTTTCAACCTTTTCAGAGTTCATTTGAAATGCTTTTCATTTTTAGGGTCTTATAGCTCAAAATAATTAGTAAATGCATGAAAAATAACAAATGAAGTCAGAAAGGATTGAAAAATGATGATGTGGCCTTGAATGCTGCATTTTGAACACACAAAAAGTCAGGAGTTCAAATAAGTTTAAAAAAATGAAATCCCTTTGTAACAGACGAGTTTCCGTATGAAATCCTGATACTTTGAAAGAGATTGTCCGTTTTGTACACGAAGTGCATCCAGTTTTTGCCGTAACCCTCTCAACTTTCTTGCACATGCTATGTGGATGAAATGATGATACCATGCCAAGTTTCAACCTTTTCAGAGTTCATTTGAAATGCTTTTCAATTTTAGGGTCTTATAGCTCAAACTAATTAGTAAATGCATGAAAAATAACAAATGAAGTCAGAAAGGATTGAAAAATGATGATATGGCTTTGAATGGTGCATTTTGAACACACAAAAAGTCAGGAGTTCAATTAAGTTTAAAAAATGAAATCCCTTTGTAACAGACGAGTTTCCGTATGAAATCCTGATACTTCGAAAGAGATTGTCCGTTTTGTACACCAAGTGCATCCAGTTTTTGCCGTAACCCTCTCATCTTTCTAGCACATGCTATGTGGATGAAATGATGATACCATGCCAACTTTCAACCTTTTCAGAGTTCATTTGAAATGCTTTTCAATTTTAGGGTCTTATAGCTCAAAATAATTAGTAAATGCATGAAAAATAACAAATGAAGTCAGAAAGGATTGAAAAATGATGATGTGGCCTTTAATGGTGCATTTTGAACACACAAAAAGTCAAGAGTTCAAATAAGTTTTAAAAAATGAAATCCCTTTGTAACAGACGAGTTTCCGTATGAAATCCTGATACTTTGAAAGAGATTGTCCGTTTTGTACACGAAGTGCATCCAGTTTTTGCCGTAACCCTCTCAACTTTCTTGCACATGCTATGTGGATGAAATGATGATACCATGCCAAGTTTCAACCTTTTCAGAGTTCATTTGAAATGCTTTTCAATTTTAGGGTCTTATAGCTCAAAATAATTAGTAAATGCATGAAAAATAACAAATGAAGTCAGAAAGGATTGAAAAATGATGATGGGCCTTGAATGGTGCATTTTGAACACACAAAAAGTCAGGAGTTCAAATAAGTTTTAAAAAATGAAATCCCTTTGTAACAGACGAGTTTCCGTATGAAATCCTGATACTTTTAAAGAGATTGTTCGTTTGGTACACGAAGTGCATCCAGTTTTTGCCGTAACCTTCTCAACTTTCTTGCACATGCTATGTGGATGAAATGATGATACCATGCCAACTTTCAACCTTTTTAGAGTTCATTTGAAATGCTTTACAATTTTAGGGTCTTATAGCTCAAAATAATTAGTAAATACATGAAAAATAACAAATGAAGTCAGAAAGGATTGAAAAATGATGATGGGCCTTGAATGGTGCATTTTGAACACACAAAAAGTCAGGAGTTCAAATAAGTTTTAAAAACTGAAGTCCCTTTGTAACAGACGAGTTTCCGTATGAAATCCTGATACTTTGAAAGAGATTGTCCGTTTTGTACACGAAGTGCATCCAGTTTTTGCCGTAACCCTCTCAGCTTTCTTGCACATGCTATGCGGATGAAATGATGATACCATGCCAACTTTCAACCTTTTCAGAGTTCATTTGAAATGCTTTTCAATTTTAGGGTCTTATAGCTCAAAATAATTAGTAAATGCATGAAAAATAACAAATGAAGTCAGAAAGGATTGAAAAATGATGATGTGGCCTTGAATGGTGCATTTTGAACACACAAAAAGTCAGGGGTTCAAATAAGTTTTAAAAAATGAAATCCCTTTGTAACAGACGGGTTTCCGTATGAAATCCTGATACTTTGAAAGAGATTGTCCGTTTTGTACATGAAGTGCATCCAGTTTTTGCCGTAACCCTCTCAACTTTCTTGCACATGCTATGTCGATGAAATGATGATACCATGCCAACTTTCAACCTTTTCAGAGTTCATTTGAAATGCTTTTCAATTTTAGGGTCTTATAGCTCAAAATAATTAGTAAATGCATGAAAAATAACAAATGAAGTCAGAAAGGATTGAAAAATGATGATGCGGATTTGAATGGTGCATTTTGAACACACAAAAAGTCAGGAGTTCAAATAAGTTTTAAAAAATGAAATCCCTTTGTAACAGACGAGTTTCCGTATGAAATCCTGATATTTTGAAAGAGATTGTCCGTTTTGTACACGATTTGCATCCAGTTTTTGCCGTAACCCTCTCCACTTTCTTGCACATGCTATGTGGATGAAATGATGATACCATGCCAACTTTCAACCTTTTCAGAGTTCATTTGAAATGCTTTTCAATTTTAGTGTCTTATAGCTCAAAATAATTAGTAAATGCACGAAAAATAACAAATGAAGTCAGAAAGGATTGAAAAATGATGATGTGGCTTTGAATGGCGCATTTTGAACACACAAAAAGTCAGGAGTTCAAGTAAGTTTTAAAAAATGAAATCCCTTTGTAACAGAGGAGTTTCCGTATGAAATCCTGATACTTTGAAAGAGATTGTCCTATTTGTACACGAAGTGCATCCAGTTTTTGCCGTAACCCTCTCAACTTTCTTGCACATGCTATGTGGATGAAATGATGATATCATGCCAACTTTCAACCTTTTCAGAGTTCATTTGAAATGCTTTTCATTTTTAGGGTCTTATAGCTCAAAATAATTAGTAAATGCATGAAAAATAACAAATGAAGTCAGAAAGGATTGAAAAATGATGATGTGGCCTTGAATGCTGCATTTTGAACACACAAAAAGTCAGGAGTTCAAATAAGTTTAAAAAAATGAAATCCCTTTGTAACAGACGAGTTTCCGTATGAAATCCTGATACTTTGAAAGAGATTGTCCGTTTTGTACACGAAGTGCATCCAGTTTTTGCCGTAACCCTCTCAACTTTCTTGCACATGCTATGTGGATGAAATGATGATACCATGCCAAGTTTCAACCTTTTCAGAGTTCATTTGAAATGCTTTTCAATTTTAGGGTCTTATAGCTCAAACTAATTAGTAAATGCATGAAAAATAACAAATGAAGTCAGAAAGGATTGAAAAATGATGATATGGCTTTGAATGGTGCATTTTGAACACACAAAAAGTCAGGAGTTCAATTAAGTTTAAAAAAATGAAATCCCTTTGTAACAGACGAGTTTCCGTATGAAATCCTGATACTTCGAAAGAGATTGTCCGTTTTGTACACCAAGTGCATCCAGTTTTTGCCGTAACCCTCTCATCTTTCTAGCACATGCTATGTGGATGAAATGATGATACCATGCCAACTTTCAACCTTTTCAGAGTTCATTTGAAATGCTTTTCAATTTTAGGGTCTTATAGCTCAAAATAATTAGTAAATGCATGAAAAATAACAAATGAAGTCAGAAAGGATTGAAAAATGATGATGTGGCCTTTAATGGTGCATTTTGAACACACAAAAAGTCAAGAGTTCAAATAAGTTTTAAAAAATGAAATCCCTTTGTAACAGACGAGTTTCCGTATGAAATCCTGATACTTTGAAAGAGATTGTCCGTTTTGTACACGAAGTGCATCCAGTTTTTGCCGTAACCCTCTCAACTTTCTTGCACATGCTATGTGGATGAAATGATGATACCATGCCAAGTTTCAACCTTTTCAGAGTTCATTTGAAATGCTTTTCAATTTTAGGGTCTTATAGCTCAAAATAATTAGTAAATGCATGAAAAATAACAAATGAAGTCAGAAAGGATTGAAAAATGATGATGGGCCTTGAATGGTGCATTTTGAACACACAAAAAGTCAGGAGTTCAAATAAGTTTTAAAAAATGAAATCCCTTTGTAACAGACGAGTTTCCGTATGAAATCCTGATACTTTTAAAGAGATTGTTCGTTTGGTACACGAAGTGCATCCAGTTTTTGCCGTAACCTTCTCAACTTTCTTGCACATGCTATGTGGATGAAATGATGATACCATGCCAACTTTCAACCTTTTTAGAGTTCATTTGAAATGCTTTACAATTTTAGGGTCTTATAGCTCAAAATAATTAGTAAATACATGAAAAATAACAAATGAAGTCAGAAAGGATTGAAAAATGATGATGGGCCTTGAATGGTGCATTTTGAACACACAAAAAGTCAGGAGTTCAAATAAGTTTTAAAAACTGAAGTCCCTTTGTAACAGACGAGTTTCCGTATGAAATCCTGATACTTTGAAAGAGATTGTCCGTTTTGTACACGAAGTGCATCCAGTTTTTGCCGTAACCCTCTCAGCTTTCTTGCACATGCTATGCGGATGAAATGATGATACCATGCCAACTTTCAACCTTTTCAGAGTTCATTTGAAATGCTTTTCAATTTTAGGGTCTTATAGCTCAAAATAATTAGTAAATGCATGAAAAATAACAAATGAAGTCAGAAAGGATTGAAAAATGATGATGTGGCCTTGAATGGTGCATTTTGAACACACAAAAAGTCAGGGGTTCAAATAAGTTTTAAAAAATGAAATCCCTTTGTAACAGACGGGTTTCCGTATGAAATCCTGATACTTTGAAAGAGATTGTCCGTTTTGTACATGAAGTGCATCCAGTTTTTGCCGTAACCCTCTCAACTTTCTTGCACATGCTATGTCGATGAAATGATGATACCATGCCAACTTTCAACCTTTTCAGAGTTCATTTGAAATGCTTTTCAATTTTAGGGTCTTATAGCTCAAAATAATTAGTAAATGCATGAAAAATAACAAATGAAGTCAGAAAGGATTGAAAAATGATGATGCGGATTTGAATGGTGCATTTTGAACACACAAAAAGTCAGGAGTTCAAATAAGTTTTAAAAAATGAAATCCCTTTGTAACAGACGAGTTTCCGTATGAAATCCTGATATTTTGAAAGAGATTGTCCGTTTTGTACACGATTTGCATCCAGTTTTTGCCGTAACCCTCTCCACTTTCTTGCACATGCTATGTGGATGAAATGATGATACCATGCCAACTTTCAACCTTTTCAGAGTTCATTTGAAATGCTTTTCAATTTTAGTGTCTTATAGCTCAAAATAATTAGTAAATGCACGAAAAATAACAAATGAAGTCAGAAAGGATTGAAAAATGATGATGTGGCTTTGAATGGCGCATTTTGAACACACAAAAAGTCAGGAGTTCAAGTAAGTTTTAAAAAATGAAATCCCTTTGTAACAGAGGAGTTTCCGTATGAAATCCTGATACTTTGAAAGAGATTGTCCTATTTGTACACGAAGTGCATCCAGTTTTTGCCGTAACCCTCTCAACTTTCTTGCACATGCTATGTGGATGAAATGATGATATCATGCCAACTTTCAACCTTTTCAGAGTTCATTTGAAATGCTTTTCATTTTTAGGGTCTTATAGCTCAAAATAATTAGTAAATGCATGAAAAATAACAAATGAAGTCAGAAAGGATTGAAAAATGATGATGTGGCCTTGAATGCTGCATTTTGAACACACAAAAAGTCAGGAGTTCAAATAAGTTTAAAAAAATGAAATCCCTTTGTAACAGACGAGTTTCCGTATGAAATCCTGATACTTTGAAAGAGATTGTCCGTTTTGTACACGAAGTGCATCCAGTTTTTGCCGTAACCCTCTCAACTTTCTTGCACATGCTATGTGGATGAAATGATGATACCATGCCAAGTTTCAACCTTTTCAGAGTTCATTTGAAATGCTTTTCAATTTTAGGGTCTTATAGCTCAAACTAATTAGTAAATGCATGAAAAATAACAAATGAAGTCAGAAAGGATTGAAAAATGATGATATGGCTTTGAATGGTGCATTTTGAACACACAAAAAGTCAGGAGTTCAATTAAGTTTAAAAAAATGAAATCCCTTTGTAACAGACGAGTTTCCGTATGAAATCCTGATACTTCGAAAGAGATTGTCCGTTTTGTACACCAAGTGCATCCAGTTTTTGCCGTAACCCTCTCATCTTTCTAGCACATGCTATGTGGATGAAATGATGATACCATGCCAACTTTCAACCTTTTCAGAGTTCATTTGAAATGCTTTTCAATTTTAGGGTCTTATAGCTCAAAATAATTAGTAAATGCATGAAAAATAACAAATGAAGTCAGAAAGGATTGAAAAATGATGATGTGGCCTTTAATGGTGCATTTTGAACACACAAAAAGTCAAGAGTTCAAATAAGTTTTAAAAACTGAAGTCCCTTTGTAACAGACGAGTTTCCGTATGAAATCCTGATACTTTGAAAGAGATTGTCCGTTTTGTACACGAAGTGCATCCAGTTTTTGCCGTAACCCTCTCAGCTTTCTTGCACATGCTATGCGGATGAAATGATGATACCATGCCAACTTTCAACCTTTTCAGAGTTCATTTGAAATGCTTTTCAATTTTAGGGTCTTATAGCTCAAAATAATTAGTAAATGCATGAAAAATAACAAATGAAGTCAGAAAGGATTGAAAAATTATGATGTGGCTTTGAATGGTGCATTTTGAGCACACAAAAAGTCAGGAGTTCAAATAAGTTTTAAAAAATGAAATCCCTTTGTAACAGACGAGTTTCCGTATGAAATCCTGATATTTTGAAAGAGATTGTCCGTTTTGTACACGAAGTGCATCCAGTTTTTGCCGTAACCCTCTCCACTTTCTTGCACATGCTATGTGGATGAAATGATGATACCATGCCAACTTTCAACCTTTTCAGAGTTCATTTGAAATGCTTTTCAATTTTAGGGTCTTATAGCTCAAAATAATTAGTAAATGCATGAAAAATAACAAATGAAGTCAGAAAGGATTGAAAAATGATGATGTTGCCTTGAATGCTTCATTTTGAACACACAAAAAGTCAGGAGTTCAAATAAGTTTAAAAAATGAAATCCCTTTGTAATAGACGAGTTTCCGTATGAAATCCTGATACTTTAAAGAGATTGTCCGTTTTGTACACGAAGTGCATCCAGTTTTTGCCGTAACCCTCTCAACTTTCTTGCACATGCTATGTGGATGAAATGATGATACCATGCCAACTTTCAAGCTTTTCAGAGTTCATTTGAAATGCTTTTCAATTTTAGGGTCTTATACTTCAAAATAATTAGTAAATGCATGAAAAATAACAAATGAAGTCAGAAAGGATTGAAAAATGAATTTGGGCCTTGAATGGTGCATTTTGAACACACAAAAAGTCAGGAGTTCAAATAAGTTTTAAAAAATGAAGTCCCTTTGTAACAGACGAGTTTCCGTATGAAATCTTGATACTTTGAAAGAGATTATCCGTTTTGTACACGAAGTGCATCCAGTTTTTGCCGTAACCCTCTCAGCTTTCTTGCACATGCTATGTGGATGAAATGATGATATGATGCCAACTTTCAACCTTTTCAGAGTTCATTTGAAATGCTTTTCAATTTTAGGGTCTTATAGCTCAAAATAATTAGTAAATGCATGAAAAATAACAAATGAAGTCAGAAAGGATTAAAAAATGATGATGTGGCCTTGAATGGTGCATTTTGGACACACAAAAAGTCAGGAGTTCAAATAAGTTTTAAAAAATGAAATCCCTTTGTAATAGACGAGTTTCCGTATGAAATCCTGATACTTTGAAAGAGATTGTCCGTTTTGTACACGAAGTGCATCCAGTTTTTGCCGTAACCCTCTCAACTTTCTTGCACATGCTATGTGCATGAAATGATGATACCATGCCAACTTTCATCCTTTTCAGAGTTCATTTGAAATGCTTTTCAATTTTAGGGTCTTATAGCTCAAAATAATTAGTAAATGCATGAAAAATAACAAATGAAGTCAGAAAGGATTGAAAAATGATGATGGGCCTTGAATGGTGCATTTTGAACACACAAAAAGTCAGGAGTTCAAATAAGTTTTAAAAAATGAAATCCCTTTGTAACATACGAGTTTCCGTATGAAATCCTGATACTTTTAAAGAGATTGTCCGTTTTGTACACGAAGTGCATCCAGTTTTTGCCGTAACCTTCTCAACTTTCTTGCACATGCTATGTGGATGAAATGATGATACCATGCCAACTTTCAACCTTTTTAGAGTTCATTTGAAATGCTTTACAATTTTAGGGTCTTATAGCTCAAAATAATTAGTAAAAGCATGAAAAATAACAAATGAAGTCAGAAAGGATTGAAAAATGATGATGGGCCTTGAATGGTGCATTTTGAACACACAAAATGTCAGGAGTTCAAATAAGTTTTAAAAAATGAAGTCCCTTTGTAACAGACGAGTTTCCGTATGAAATCCTGATACTTTGAAAGAGATTGTCCGTTTTGTACACGAAGTGCATCCAGTTTTTGCCGTAACCCTCTCAGCTTTCTTGCACATGCTATGTGGATGAAACGATGATATCATGCCAACTTTCAACCTTTTCAGAGTTCATTTGAAATGCTTTTCAATTTTAGGGTCTTATAGCTCAAAATAATTAGTAAATGCATGAAAAATAACAAATGAAGTCAGAAAGGATTAAAAATGATGATGTGGCCTTGAATGGTGCATTTTGAACACACAAAAAGTCAGGAGTTCAAATAAGTTTTAAAAAATGAAATCCCTTTGTAACAGACGAGTTTCCGTATGAAATCCTGATACTTCGAAAGAGATTGTCCGTTTTGTACACCAAGTGCATCCAGTTTTTGCCGTAACCCTCTCATCTTTCTAGCACATGCTATGTGGATGAAATGATGATACCATGCCAACTTTCAACCTTTTCAGAGTTCATTTGAAATGCTTTTCAATTTTAGGGTCTTATAGCTCAAAATAATTAGTAAATGCATGAAAAATAACAAATGAAGTCAGAAAGGATTGAAAAATGATGATGTGGCCTTTAATGGTGCATTTTGAACACACAAAAAGTCAAGAGTTCAAATAAGTTTTAAAAAATGAAATCCCTTTGTAACAGACGAGTTTCCGTATGAAATCCTGATACTTTGAAAGAGATTGTCCGTTTTGTACACGAAGTGCATCCAGTTTTTGCCGTAACCCTCTCAACTTTCTTGCACATGCTATGTGGATGAAATGATGATACCATGCCAAGTTTCAACCTTTTCAGAGTTCATTTGAAATGCTTTTCAATTTTAGGGTCTTATAGCTCAAAATAATTAGTAAATGCATGAAAAATAACAAATGAAGTCAGAAAGGATTGAAAAATGATGATGGGCCTTGAATGGTGCATTTTGAACACACAAAAAGTCAGGAGTTCAAATAAGTTTTAAAAAATGAAATCCCTTTGTAACAGACGAGTTTCCGTATGAAATCCTGATACTTTTAAAGAGATTGTCCGTTTTGTACACGAAGTGCATCCAGTTTTTGCCGTAACCTTCTCAACTTTCTTGCACATGCTATGTGGATGAAATGATGATACCATGCCAACTTTCAACCTTTTTAGAGTTCATTTGAAATGCTTTACAATTTTAGGGCCTTATAGCTCAAAATAATTAGTAAAAGCATGAAAAATAACAAATGAAGTCAGAAAGGATTGAAAAATGATGATGGGCCTTGAATGGTGCATTTTGAGCACACAAAATGTCAGGAGTTCAAATAAGTTTTAAAAAATGAAGTCCCTTTGTAACAGACGAGTTTCCGTATGAAATCCTGATACTTTGAAAGAGATTGTCCGTTTTGTACACGAAGTGCATCCAGTTTTTGCCGTAACCCTCTCAGCTTTCTTGCACATGCTATGTGGATGAAACGATGATATCATGCCAACTTTCAACCTTTTCAGAGTTCATTTGAAATGCTTTTCAATTTTAGGGTCTTATAGCTCAAAATAATTAGTAAATGCATGAAAAATAACAAATGAAGTCAGAAAGGATTAAAAATGATGATGTGGCCTTGAATGGTGCATTTTGAACACACAAAAAGTCAGGAGTTCAAATAAGTTTTAAAAAATGAAATCCCTTTGTAACAGACGAGTTTCCGTATGAAATCCTGATACTTCGAAAGAGATTGTCCGTTTTGTACACCAAGTGCATCCAGTTTTTGCCGTAACCCTCTCATCTTTCTAGCACATGCTATGTGGATGAAATGATGATACCATGCCAACTTTTAACCTTTTCAGAGTTCATTTGAAATGCTTTTCAATTTTAGGGTCTTATAGCTCAAAATAATTAGTAAATGCATGAAAAATAACAAATGAAGTCAGAAAGGATTGAAAAATGATGATGTGGCCTTTAATGGTGCATTTTGAACACACAAAAAGTCAAGAGTTCAAATAAGTTTTAAAAAATGAAATCCCTTTGTAACAGACGAGTTTCCGTATGAAATCGTGATACTTTGAAAGAGATTGTCCGTTTTGTACACGAAGTGCATCCAGTTTTTGCCGTAACCCTCTCAGCTTTCTTGCACATGCTATGCGGATGAAATGATGATACCATGCCAACTTTCAACCTTTTCAGAGTTCATTTGAAATGCTTTTCAATTTTAGGGTCTTATAGCTCAAAATAATTAGTAAATGCATGAAAAATAACAAATGAAGTCAGAAAGGATTGAAAAATGATGATGTGGCTTTGAATGGTGCATTTTGAACACACAAAAAGTCAGGAGTTCAAATAAGTTTTAAAAAATGAAATCCCTTTGTAACAGACGAGTTTCCGTATGAAATCCTGATACTTTTAAAGAGATTGTCCGTTTTGTACACGAAGTGCATCCAGTTTTTGCCGTAACCCTCTCAGCTTTCTTGCACATGCTATGTGGATGAAACGATGATATCATGCCAACTTTCAACCTTTTCAGAGTTCATTTGAAATGCTTTTCAATTTTAGGGTCTTATAGCTCAAAATAATTAGTAAATGCATGAAAAATAACAAATGAAGTCAGAAAGGATTAAAAATGATGATGTGGCCTTGAATGCTGCATTTTGAACACACAAAAAGTCAGGAGTTCAAATAAGTTTAAAAAATGAAATCCCTTTGTAACAGACGAGTTTCCGTATGAAATCCTGATACTTTGAAAGAGATTGTCCGTTTTGTACACGAAGTGCATCCAGTTTTTGCCGTAACCCTCTCAACTTTCTTGCACATGCTATGTGGATGAAATGATGATACCATGCCAACTTTCAAGCTTTTCAGAGTTCATTTGAAATGCTTTTCAATTTTAGGGTCTTATACTTCAAAATAATTAGTAAATGCATGAAAAATAACAAATGAAGTCAGAAAGGATTGAAAAATGAATTTGGGCCTTGAATGGTGCATTTTGAACACACAAAAAGTCAGGAGTTCAAATAAGTTTTAAAAAATGAAGTCCCTTTGTAACAGACGAGTTTCCGTATGAAATCCTGATACTTTGAAAGAGATTGTCCGTTTTGTACACGAAGTGCATCAGTTTTTGCCGTAACCCTCTCAACTTTCTTGCACATGCTATGTGGATGAAATGATGATACCATGCCAAGTTTCAACCTTTTCAGAGTTCATTTGAAATGCTTTTCAATTTTAGGGTCTTATAGCTCAAAATAATTAGTAAATGCATGAAAAATAACAAATGAAGTCAGAAAGGATTGAAAAATGATGATGGGCCTTGAATGGTGCATTTTGAACACACAAAAAGTCAGGAGTTCAAATAAGTTTTAAAAAATGAAGTCCCTTTGTAACAGACGAGTTTCCGTATGAAATCCTGATACTTTGAAAGAGATTGTCCGTTTTGTACACGAAGTGCATCCAGTTTTTGCCGTAACCCTCTCCACTTTCTTGCACATGCTATGTGGATGAAATGATGATACCATGACAACTTTCAACCTTTTTAGAGTTCATTTGAAATGCTTTACAATTTTAGGGTCTTATAGCTCAAAATAATTAGTAAATACATGAAAAATAACAAATGAAGTCAGAAAGGATTGAAAAATGATGATGGGCCTTGAATGGTGCATTTTGAACACACAAAAAGTCAGGAGTTCAAATAAGTTTTAAAAAATGAAGTCCCTTTGTAACAGACGAGTTTCCGTATGAAATCCTGATACTTTGAAAGAGATTGTCCGTTTTGTACACGAAGTGCATCCAGTTTTTGCCGTAACCCTCTCAGCTTTCTTGCACATGCTATGCGGATGAAATGATGATACCATGCCAACTTTCAACCTTTTCAGAGTTCATTTGAAATGCTTTTCAATTTTAGGGTCTTATAGCTCAAAATAATTAGTAAATGCATGAAAAATAACAAATGAAGTCAGAAAGGATTGAAAAATTATGATGTGGCTTTGAATGGTGCATTTTGAACACACAAAAAGTCAGGAGTTCAAATAAGTTTTAAAAAATGAAATCCCTTTGTAACAGACGAGTTTCCGTATGAAATCCTGATATTTTGAAAGAGATTGTCCGTTTTGTACACGAAGTGCATCCAGTTTTTGCCGTAACCCTCTCCACTTTCTTGCACATGCTATGTGGATGAAATGATGATACCATGCCAACTTTCAACCTTTTCAGAGTTCATTTGAAATGCTTTTCAATTTTAGTGTCTTATACCTCAAAATAATTAGTGAATGCACGAAAAATAACAAATGAAGTCAGAAAGGATTGAAAAATGATGATGTGGCTTTGAATGGCGCATTTTGAACACACAAAAAGTCAGGAGTTCAAGTAAGTTTTAAAAAATGAAATCCCTTTGTAACAGAGGAGTTTCCGTATGAAATCCTGATACTTTGAAAGAGATTGTCCTATTTGTACACGAAGTGCGTCCAGTTTTTGCCGTAACCCTCTCAACTTTCTTGCACATGCTATGTGGATGAAATGATGATATCATGCCAACTTTCAACCTTTTCAGAGTTCATTTGAAATGCTCTTCAATTTTAGGGTCTTATAGCTCAAAATAATTAGTAAATGCATGAAAAATAACAAATGAAGTCAGAAAGGATTGAAAAATGATGATGTGGCCTTGAATGCTGCATTTTGAACACACAAAAAGTCAGGAGTTCAAATAAGTTTAAAAAATGAAATCCCTTTGTAACAGACGAGTTTCCGTATGAAATCCTGATACTTTGAAAGAGATTGTCCGTTTTGTACACGAAGTGCATCCAGTTTTTGCCGTAACCCTCTCAACTTTCTTGCACATGCTATGTGGATGAAATGATGATACCATGCCAACTTTCAAGCTTTTCAGAGTTCATTTGAAATGCTTTTCAATTTTAGGGTCTTATACTTCAAAATAATTAGTAAATGCATGAAAAATAACAAATGAAGTCAGAAAGGATTGAAAAATGAATTTGGGCCTTGAATGGTGCATTTGAACACACAAAAAGTCAGGACTTCAAATAAGTTTTAAAAAATGAAGTCCCTTTGTAACAGACGAGTTTCCGTATGAAATCTTGATACTTTGAAAGAGATTATCCGTTTTGTACACGAAGTGCATCCAGTTTTTGCCGTAACCCTCTCAGCTTTCTTGCACATGCTATGTGGATGAAATGATGATATCATGCCAACTTTCAACCTTTTTAGAGTTCATTTGAAATGCTTTTCAATTTTAGGGTCTTATAGCTCAAAATAATTAGTAAATGCATGAAAAATAACAAATGAAGTCAGAAAGGATTAAAAAATGATGATGTGGCCTTGAATGGTGCATTTTGAACACACAAAAAGTCAGGAGTTCAAATAAGTTTTAAAAAATGAAATCCCTTTGTAACAGACGAGTTTCCGTATGAAATCCTGATACTTTGAAAGAGATTGTCCGTTTTGTACACGAAGTGCATCCAGTTTTTGCCGTAACCCTCTCAACTTTCTTGCACATGCTATGTGGATGAAATGATGATACCATGCCAAGTTTCAACCTTTTCAGAGTTCATTTGAAATGCTTTTCAATTTTAGGGTCTTATAGCTCAAAATAATTAGTAAATGCATGAAAAATAACAAATGAAGTCAGAAAGGATTGAAAAATGATGATGGGCCTTGAATGGTGCATTTTGAACACACAAAAAGTCAGGAGTTCAAATAAGTTTTAAAAAATGAAATCCCTTTGTAACAGACGAGTTTCCGTATGAAATCCTGATACTTTTAAAGAGATTGTCCGTTTTTGTACACGAAGTGCATCCAGTTTTTGCCGTAACCTTCTCAACTTTCTTGCACATGCTATGTGGATGAAATGATGATACCATGCCAACTTTCAACCTTTTTAGAGTTCATTTGAAATGCTTTACAATTTTAGGGTCTTATAGCTCAAAAATAATTAGTAAAAGCATGAAAAATAACAAATGAAGTCAGAAAGGATTGAAAAATGATGATGGGCCTTGAATGGTGCATTTTGAACACACAAAATGTCAGGAGTTCAAATAAGTTTTAAAAAATGAAGTCCCTTTGTAACAGACGAGTTTCCGTATGAAATCCTGATACTTTGAAAGAGATTGTCCGTTTTGTACACGAAGTGCATCCAGTTTTTGCCGTAACCCTCTCAGCTTTCTTGCACATGCTATGTGGATGAAACGATGATATCATGCCAACTTTCAACCTTTTCAGAGTTCATTTGAAATGCTTTTCAATTTTAGGGTCTTATAGCTCAAAATAATTAGTAAATGCATGAAAAATAACAAATGAAGTCAGAAAGGATTAAAAATGATGATGTGGCCTTGAATGGTGCATTTTGAACACACAAAAAGTCAGGAGTTCAAATAAGTTTTAAAAAATGAAATCCCTTTGTAACAGACGAGTTTCCGTATGAAATCCTGATACTTCGAAAGAGATTGTCCGTTTTGTACACCAAGTGCATCCAGTTTTTGCCGTAACCCTCTCATCTTTCTAGCACATGCTATGTGGATGAAATGATGATACCATGCCAACTTTCAACCTTTTCAGAGTTCATTTGAAAGGCTTTTCAATTTTAGGGTCTTATAGCTCAAAATAATTAGTAAATGCATGAAAAATAACAAATGAAGTCAGAAAGGATTGAAAAATGATGATGTGGCCTTTAATGGTGCATTTTGAACACACAAAAAGTCATGAGTTCAAATAAGTTTTAAAAAATGAAATCCTTTGTAACAGACGAGTTTCCGTATGAAATCCTGATACTTTGAAAGAGATTGTCCGTTTTGTACACGAAGTGCATCCAGTTTTTGCCGTAACCCTCTCAACTTTCTTGCACATGCTATGTGGATGAAATGATGATACCATGCCAAGTTTCAACCTTTTCAGAGTTCATTTGAAATGCTTTTCAATTTTAGGGTCTTATAGCTCAAAATAATTAGTAAATGCATGAAAAATAACAAATGAAGTCAGAAAGGATTGAAAAATGATGATGGGCCTTGAATGGTGCATTTTGAACACACAAAAAGTCAGGAGTTCAAATAAGTTTTAAAAAATGAAGTCCCTTCGTAACAGACGAGTTTCCGTATGAAATCCTGATACTTTGAAAGAGATTGTCCGTTTTGTACACGAAGTGCATCCAGTTTTTGCCGTAACCCTCTCCACTTTCTTGCACATGCTATGTGGATGAAATGATGATACGATGCCAACTTTCAACCTTTTTAGAGTTCATTTGAAATGCTTTACAATTTTAGGGTCTTATAGCTCAAAATAATTAGTAAATACATGAAAAATAACAAATGAAGTCAGAAAGGATTGAAAAATGATGATGGGCCTTGAATGGTGCATTTTGAACACACAAAAAGTCAGGAGTTCAAATAATTTTTAAAAAATGAAGTCCCTTTGTAACAGACGAGTTTCCGTATGAAATCCTGATACTTTGAAAGAGATTGTCCGTTTTGTACACGAAGTGCATCCAGTTTTTGCCGTAACCCTCTCAGCTTTCTTGCACATGCTATGCGGATGAAATGATGATACCATGCCAACTTTCAACCTTTTCAGAGTTCATTTGAAATGCTTTTCAATTTTAGGGTCTTATAGCTCAAAATAATTAGTAAATGCATGAAAAATAACAAATGAAGTCAGAAAGGATTGAAAAATTATGATGTGGCTTTGAATGGTGCATTTTGAACACACAAAAAGTCAGGAGTTCAAATAAGTTTTAAAAAATGAAATCCCTTTGTAACAGACGAGTTTCCGTATGAAATCCTGATATTTTGAAAGAGATTGTCCGTTTTGTACACGAAGTGCATCCAGTTTTTGCCGTAACCCTCTCCACTTTCTTGCACATGCTATGTGGATGAAATGATGATACCATGCCAACTTTCAACCTTTTCAGAGTTCATTTGAAATGCTTTTCAATTTTAGTGTCTTATAGCTCAAAATAATTAGTGAATGCACGAAAAATAACAAATGAAGTCAGAAAGGATTGAAAAATGATGATGTGGCTTTGAATGGCGCATTTTGAACACACAAAAAGTCAGGAGTTCAAGTAAGTTTTAAAAAATGAAATCCCTTTGTAACAGAGGAGTTTCCGTATGAAATCCTGATACTTTGAAAGAGATTGTCCTATTTGTACACGAAGTGCATCCAGTTTTTGCCGTAACCCTCTCAACTTTCTTGCACATGCTATGTGGATGAAATGATGATATCATGCCAACTTTCAACCTTTTCAGAGTTCATTTGAAATGCTTTTCAATTTTAGGGTCTTATAGCTCAAAATAATTAGTAAATGCATGAAAAATAACAAATGAAGTCAGAAAGGATTGAAAAATGATGATGTGGCCTTGAATGCTGCATTTTGAACACACAAAAAGTCAGGAGTTCAAATAAGTTTAAAAAAATGAAATCCCTTTGTAACAGACGAGTTTCCGTATGAAATCCTGATACTTTGAAAGAGATTGTCCGTTTTGTACACGAAGTGCATCCAGTTTTTGCCGTAACCCTCTCAACTTTCTTGCACATGCTATGTGGATGAAATGATGATACCATGCCAACTTTCAAGCTTTTCAGAGTTCATTTGAAATGCTTTTCAATTTAGGGTCTTATACTTCAAAATAATTAGTAAATGCATGAAAAATAACAAATGAAGTCAGAAAGGATTGAAAAATGAATTTGGGCCTTGAATGGTGCATTTTGAACACACAAAAAGTCAGGAGTTCAAATAAGTTTTAAAAAATGAAGTCCCTTTGTAACAGACGAGTTTCCGTATGAAATCTTGATACTTTGAAAGAGA
>NW_027332542.1:0-64711 GCF_002575655.3 Aegilops tauschii subsp. strangulata
TGCATGAAAAATACCAAATGAAGTCAGAAAGGGTTGAAATTGATGATGTGGTTTGAATGGTGCATTTTGAACACAGAAAAAGTCTGGAGTTCAAATAAGTTAAAAAAAATGAAATCCCTTTGTAACAGACGAGTTTCCGTATGAAACCCTGATACTTCGAAAGTGATTGTCCATTTTGTACATGAAGCGCATCCAATTTTTGCCGTAACCCTCTCAACTTTCTTGCATATGCTATGTGGATGAAATGATGATACCATGCCAACTTTCAACCTTTTCAGAGTTCATTTGAAATGCTTTTCAATTTCAGGATCTTATAGCTCAAAATAATAAGTAAATGCATGAAAAATAACAAATGAAGTCAGAAAGGGTTGAAAATTGATGATGTGGCTTTGAATAGTGCATTTTGAACACACAAAAAGTCTGGAGTTCAAATAAGTTCAAAAAAAATGAAATCCCTTTGTAACAGACGAGTTTCCTATGAAACCCTGATACTTCGAAAGAGATTGTCCATTTTGTACACGAAGTGCATCTAATTTCTATCGTAACCCTCCCTACTTTCTTGCACATGCTATGTGGATGAAATGATGATACCATGCCAACTTTCCACCTTTTCAGAGTTCATTTGAAATGCTTTTCAATTTCAGGGTCTTATAGCTCAAAATAATCAGTAAATGCATGAAAAATAACAAATGAAGTCAGAAAGGGTTGAAAATTGATGATGTGGCTTTGAATGGTGCATTTTGAACACAGAAAAAGTCTGGAGTTCAAATAAGTTCAAAAAATGAAATCCCTTTGTAACAGACGAGTTTCCGTATGAAACCGTGATACTTCGAAAGAGATTGTCCATTTTGTACACGAAGTGCATCCAATTTTTGCCGTAACCCTCTAAATTTTCTTGCATATGCTATGTCGATGAAATTACGATACCATGCCAACTTTAAACCTTTTCAGAGTTCATTTGAAATGCTTTTCAATTTTAGGGTCTTATAGCTCAAAATAATCAGTAAATGCATGAAAAATAACATATGAAGTCAGAAAGGGTTGAAAATGATGATGTGGCTTTGAATGGTGCATTTTGAACAAACAAAAAGTCTGGAGTTCAAATAAGTTCAAAAAAATGAAATCCCTTTGTAATAGACGAGTTTCCGTATGAAACCCTGATACTTCGAAAGAGATAGTCCGTTTTGTACACGAAGTGCATCCAGGTTTTGCCGTAACCCTCTCTACTTTCTTGCACATGCTATGTGGGTGAAATGATGATACCATGACAACTTTCAACCTTTTCAGAGTTCATTTGAAATGCTTTTCAATTTCAGGGTCTTATAGCTCAAAATAATCAGTGAATGCCAGAAAAATAAGAAATGAAGTCAGAAATGGTTGAAAAATGATGATGTGGCTTTGAATGGTGCATTTTGAACACACAAAAAGTCTGGAGTTCAAATAAGTTCAAAAAAATGAAATCCCTTTGTAACAGACGAGTTTCTGTATGAAACCCTGATATTTCGAAACAAATTGTTCGTTTTGTACACGAAGTGCATCAAGTTTTTGCCGTAACCCTCTAAATTTTCTTGCATATGCTATGTCGATGAAATTATGATACCATGCCAACTTTCAACCTTTTCATAGTTCATTTGAAATGCTTTTCAATTTCAGGGTCTTATAGCTCAAAATAATTAGTAAATGCATGAAAAATACCAAATGAAGTCAGAAAGGGTTGAAATTGATGATGTGGTTTGAATGGTGCATTTTGAACACAGAAAAAGTCTGGAGTTCAAATAAGTTAAAAAAAATGAAATCCCTTTGTAACAGACGAGTTTCCGTATGAAACCCTGATACTTCGAAAGTGATTGTCCATTTTGTACATGAAGCGCATCCAATTTTTGCCGTAACCCTCTCAACTTTCTTGCATATGCTATGTGGATGAAATGATGATACCATGCCAACTTTCAACCTTTTCAGAGTTCATTTGAAATGCTTTTCAATTTCAGGATCTTATAGCTCAAAATAATAAGTAAATGCATGAAAAATAACAAATGAAGTCAGAAAGGGTTGAAAATTGATGATGTGGCTTTGAATAGTGCATTTTGAACACACAAAAAGTCTGGAGTTCAAATAAGTTCAAAAAAAATGAAATCCCTTTGTAACAGACGAGTTTCCTATGAAACCCTGATACTTCGAAAGAGATTGTCCATTTTGTACACGAAGTGCATCTAATTTCTATCGTAACCCTCCCTACTTTCTTGCACATGCTATGTGGATGAAATGATGATACCATGCCAACTTTCCACCTTTTCAGAGTTCATTTGAAATGCCTTTCAATTTCAGGGTCTTATAGCTCAAAATAATCAGTAAATGCATGAAAAATAACAAATGAAGTCAAAAAGGGTTGAAAATTGATGATGTGGCTTTGAATGGTGCATTTTGAACACAGAAAAAGTCTGGAGTTCAAATAAGTTCAAAACATGAAATCCCTTTGTAACAGACGAGTTTCCGTATGAAACCCTGATACTTCAAGAGAGACTGTCCGTTTTGTACATGAAGTGCATCTAGTTTTTGTCGTAAGCCTCCCAACTTTCTTGCACTTGCTATGTGGATGAAATGATGATACCATGCCAACTTTCAACCTTTTCAGAGTTCATTTGAAATGCTTTTCAATTTCAGGGTCTTATAGCTCAAATTAATCAGTAAATGCATGAAAAATAACAAATGAAGTCAGAAAGGGTTGAAAAATGATGATGTGGCTTTGAATGGTGCATTTTGAACACAGAAAAAGTCTGGAGTTTAAATAAGTTCAAAAAATGAAATCCCTTTGTAACAGACGAGTTTCCGTATGAAACCCTGATACTTCGAAAGAGACTGTCCATTTTGTACACGAAGTGCATCCAATTTTTGCCGTAACCCTCTCTACTTTCTTGCACATGCTATGTGGGTGAAATGATGATACCATGCAACCTTTCAACCTTTTCAGAGTTCATTTGAAATGCTTTTCAATTTCAGGGCCTTATAGCTCAAAATAAGGAGTAAATGCATGAAAAATAACAAATGAAGTCAGAAAGGGTTAAAAATTGATGATGTGGCTTTGAAGGGTGCATTTTGAACACACAAAAAGTCAGGAGTTCAAATAAGTTTAAAAAAATCAAATCCCTTTGTAACAGACGAGTTTCCGTATGAAACCTTGATACTTCGAAAGAGATTGTCCATTTTGTACACGAAGTGCATCCAATTTTTGCCGTAACCCTCTAAATTTTCTTGCATATGCTATGTCGATGAAATTATGATACCATGCCAACTTTAAACCTTTTCAGAGTTCATTTGAAAAGCTTTTCAATTTTAGGGTCTTATAGCTCAAAATAATCAGTAAATGCATGAAAAATAACATATGAAGTCAGAAAGGGTTGAAAATGATGATGTGGCTTTGAATGGTGCATTTTGAACAAACAAAAAGTCTGGAGTTCAAATAAGTTCAAAAAAATGAAATCCCTTTGTAATAGACGAGTTTCCGTATGAAACCCTGATACTTCGAAAGAGACAGTCCGTTTTGTACACGAAGTGCATCCAGGTTTTGCCGTAACCCTCTCTACTTTCTTGCACATGCTATGTGGGTGAAATGATGATACCATGACAACTTTCAACCTTTTCAGAGTTCATTTGAAATGCTTTTCAATTTCAGGGTCTTATAGCTCAAAATAATCAGTGAATGCCAGAAAAATAAGAAATGAAGTCAGAAATGGTTGAAAAATGATGATGTGGATTTGAATGGTGCATTTTGAACACACAAAAAGTCTGGAGTTCAAATAAGTTCAAAAAAATGAAATCCCTTTGTAACAGACGAGTTTCCGTATGAAACCCTGATACTTCGAAACAAATTGTTCGTTTTGTACACGAAGTGCATCCAGTTTTTGCCGTAACCCTCTAAATTTTCTTGCATATGCTATGTCGATGAAATTATGATACCATGCCAACTTTCAACCTTTTCATAGTTCATTTGAAATGCTTTTCAATTTCAGGGTCTTATAGATCAAAATAATTAGTAAATGCATGAAAAATAACAAATGAAGTCAGAAAGGGTTGAAATTGATGATGTGGTTTGAATGGTGCATTTTGAACACAGAAAAAGTCTGGAGTTCAAATAAGTTCAAAAAAAATGAAATCCCTTTGTAACAGACGAGTTTCCGTATGAAACCCTGATACTTCGAAAGTGATTGTCCATTTTGTACATGAAGCGCATCCAATTTTTGCCGTAACCCTCTCAAAATTCTTGCATATGCTATGTGGATGAAATGATGATACCATGCCAACTTTCAACCTTTTCAGAGTTCATTTGAAATGGTTTTCAATTTCAGGAACTTATAGCTCAAAATAATAAGTAAATGCATGAAAAATAACAAATGAAGTCAGAAAGGGTTGAAAATTGATGATGTGGCTTTGAATAGTGCATTTTGAACACACAAAAAGTCTGGAGTTCAAATAAGTTCAAAAAAATGAAATCCCTTTGTAACAGACGAGTTTCCGTATGAAACCCTGATACTTCGAAAGAGATTGTCCATTTTGTACACGAAGTGCATCTAATTTCTATCGTAACCCTCCCTACTTTCTTGCACATGCTATGTGGATGAAATGATGATACCATGCCAACTTTCCACCATTTCAGAGTTCATTTGAAATGCTTTTCAATTTCAGGGTCTTATAGCTCAAAATAATCAGTAAATGCATGAAAAATAACAAATGAAGTCAAAAAGGGTTGAAAATTGATGATGTGGCTTTGAATGGTGCATTTTGAACACAGAAAAAGTCTGGAGTTCAAATAAGTTCAAAACATGAAATCCCTTTGTAACAGACGAGTTTCCGTATGAAACCCTGATACTTCAAAAGAGACTGTCCGTTTTGTACACGAAGTGCATCTAGTTTTTGTCGTAAGCCTCCCAACTTTCTTGCACATGCTATGTGGATGAAATGATGATACCATGGCAACTTTCAACCTTTTCAGAGTTCATTTGAAATGCTTTTCAATTTCAGGGTCTTATAGCTCAAAATAATCAGTAAATGCATGAAAAATAACAAATGAAGTCAGAAAGGGTTGAAAATTGATGATGTGGCTTTGAATGGTGCATTTTAAACACAGAAAAAGTCTGGAGTTCAAATAAGTTCAAAAAATGAAATCCCTTTGTAACAGACGAGTTTCCGTATGAAACCCTGATACTTCTAAAGAGACTGTCCGTTTTGTATATGAAGTGCATCTAGTTTTTGTCGTAAGCCTCCCAACTTTCTTGCACATGCTATGTGGATGAAATGATGATACCATGCCAACTTTCAACCTTTTCAGAGTTCATTTGAAATGCTTTTCAATTTCAGGGTCTTATAGCTCAAAATAATCAGTAAATGCATGAAAAATAACAAATGAAGTCAGAAAGGGTTTAAATCTGATGATGTGGCTTTGAATGGTGCATTTTGAACACAGAAAAAGTCTGGAGTTCAAATAAGTTCAAAAAATGAAATCCCTTTGTAACAGACGAGTTTCTGTATGAAACCCTGATACTTCGAAAGAGACTGTCCATTTTGTACACGAAGTGCATCCAATTTTTGCCGTAACCCTCTCTACTTTCTTGCACATGCTATGTGCGTGAAATGATGATACCATGCAACCTTTCAACCTTTTCAGAGTTCATTTGAAATGCTTTTCAATTTCAGGGCCTTATAGCTCAAAATAAGCAGGAAATGCATGAAAAATAACAAATGAAGTCAGAAAGGGTTAAAAATTGATGATGTGGCTTTGAATGGTGCATTTTGAACACACAAAAAGTTAGGAGTTCAAATAAGTTTAAAAAAATCAAATCCCTTTGTAACAGACGAGTTTCCGTATGAAACCTTGATACTTCGAAAGAGATTGTCCATTTTGTACACGTAGTGCATCCAATTTTTGCCGTAACCCTCTAAATTTTCTTGCATATGCTATGTCGATGAAATTATGATACCATGCCAACTTTAAACCTTTTCAGAGTTCATTTGAAATGCTTTTCAATTTTAGGGTCTTATAGCTCAAAATAATCAGTAAATGCATGAAAAATAACATATGAAGTCAGAAAGGGTTGAAAATGATGATGTGGCTTTGAATGGTGCATTTTGAACAAACAAAAAGTCTGGAGTTCAAATAAGTTCAAAAAAATGAAATCCCTTTGTAATAGACGAGTTTCCGTATGAAACCCTGATACTTCGAAAGAGACAGTCTGTTTTGTACACGAAGTGCATCCAGGTTTTGCCGTAACCCTCTCTACTTTCTTGCACACGCTATGTGGGTGAAATGATGATACCATGCCAACTTTCAACCTTTTTAGAGTTCATTTGAAATGCTTTTCAATTTCAGGGTCTTATAGCTCAAAAGAATCAGTGAATGCCAGAAAAATAAGAAATGAAGTCAGAAAGGGTTGAAAAATGATGATGTGGCTTTGAATGGTGCATTTTGAACACAGAAAAAGTCTGGTGTTCAAATAAGTTCAAAAAAAGAAATCCCTTTGTAATAGACGAGTTTCCATGTGAAACCCTGACACTTCGAAAGAGACTGTCCGTTTTGTATACGAAGTGCATCTAGTTTTTGTCGTAACCCTACCTACTTTCTTGCACATGCTATGTGGATGAAATGATGATACAATGCCAACTTTCCACCTTTTCAGAGTCCATTTGAAATGCTTTTCAATATTAGGGTCCTATAGCTCAAAATAATCAGTAAATGCATGAAAAATAACAAATGAAGTCAGAAAGGGTTGAAAATTGATGATGTGGCTTTGAATGGTGCATTTTGAACACAGAAAAAGTCTGGAGTTCAAATAAGTTCAAAAAATTAAATCCCTTTGTAACAGATGAGTTTCCGTATGAAACCCTGATACTTCAAAAGAGACTATCCGTTTTGTACACGAAGTGCATCTAGTTTTTTCGTAACCCTCGCTACTTTCTTGCACATGCTATGTGGATGAAATAGTGATACCATGCCAACTTTCAACCTTTTCAGAGTTCATTTGAAATGCTTTTCAATTTCAGGGTCTTATAGCTCAAAATAATCAGTAAATGCTTGAAAAATAACAAATGAAGTCAGAAAGGGTTGAAAATTGATGATGTGGCTTTGAATGGTGCATTTTGAACACAGAAAAAGTCTGGAGTTCAAATAAGTTATAAAAATGAAATCCCTTTGTAACAGACGAGTTTCCGTACGAAACCCTGATGCTTCAAAAGAGACTGTCCGTTTTGTACACGAAGTGCATGTAGTTTTTGTCGTAACCCTCCCTACTTTCTTGGACATGCTATGTGGATGAAATGATGACACCATGCCAACTTTCAACCTTTTCAGAGTTCATTTCAAATGCTTTTCAGTTTCAGGGTCTCATAGCTCAAAATAATCAGTAAATGCATGAAAAATAACAAATGAAGTCAGAAAGGGTTGAAAATTGATGATGTGGCTTTGAATGGTGCATTTTGAACACACAAAAAGTCAGGAGTTCAAATAAGTTCAAAAAATGAAATCCCTTTGTAACAGACGAGTTTCCGTACGAAACCCTGATGCTTCAAAAGAGACTGTCCGTTTTGTACACGAAGTGCATGTAGTTTTTGTCGTAACCCTCCCTACTTTCTTGGACATGCTATGTGGATGAAATGATGATACCATGCCAACTTTCAACCTTTTCAGAGTTCATTTCAAATGCTTTTCAGTTTCAGGGTCTCATAGCTCAAAATAATCAGTAAATGCATGAAAAATAACAAATGAAGTCAGAAAGGGTTGAAAATTGATGATGTGGCTTTGAATGGTGCATTTTGAACACACAAAAAGTCAGGAGTTCAAATAAGTTCAAAAAATGAAATCCCTTTGTAACAGACGAGTTTCCGTACGAAACCCTCATACTTCGAAAGAGACTGTCCGTTTTGTACACGAAGTGCATCAAATTTTTGCGGTAACCCTCTCTACTTTCTTGCACATGCTATGTGGGTGAAATGATGATACCATGCAACCTTTCAACCGTTTCAGAGTTCATTTGAAATGTTTTTCAATTTCAGGGTCTTATAGCACAAAATAATCAGTAAATGCATGAAAAATAACAAATGAAGTCAGAAAGGGTTGAAAATTGATGATGTGGCTTTGAATGGTGCATTTTGAACACAGAAAAAGTCTGGAGTTCAAATAAGTTCAAAAAATGAAATCCCTTTGTAACAGACGAGTTTCCGTATGAAACCCTGATACTTCGAAAGACACTGTCCATTTTGTACACGAAGTGCATCCAATTTTTGCGGTAACCCTCTCTACTTTCTTGCACATGCTATGTGGGTGAAATAATGATACCATGCAACCTTTCAACCGTTTCAGAGTTCATTTGAAATGTTTTTCAATTTCAGGGTCTTATAGCTCAAAATAATCAGTAAATGCATGAAAAATAACAAATGAAGTCAGAAAGGGTTGAAAATTGATGATGTGGCTTTGAATGGTGCATTTTGATCACATAAAAAGTCTGGAGTTCAAATAAGTTCAAAAAAAGAAATCCCTTTGTAATAGACGAGTTTCCATGTGAAACCCTGATACTTCGAAAGAGACTGTCCATTTTGTACACGAAGTGCATCTAATTTTTGTCGTAACCCTCCCAACTTTCTTGCACATGCTATGGGGATGAAATGATGATACCATGCCAACTTTCCACCTTTTCACAGTACATTTGAAATGCTTTTCAATTTCAGGGTCTTATAGCTCAAAATAATCAGTAAATGCATGAAAAATAACAAATGAAGTCAGAAAGGGTTGAAAATTGATGATGTGGCTTTGAATGGTGCATTTTGAACACAGAAAAAGTCTGGAGTTCAAATAAGTTCAAAAAATGAAATCCCTTTGTAACATACGAGTTTCCGTATAAAACCCTGATACTTCAAAAGAGACTATCCGTTTTGTACACGCAGTGCATCTAGTTTTTTCGTAACTCTCGCAACTTTCTTGCACATGCTATGTGGATGAAATAATGATACCATGCCAACTTTCTACCTTTTCAGAGTTCATTTGAAATGCTTTTCAATTTCAGGGTCTTATAGCTCAAAATAATCAGTAAATGCATGAAAAATAACAAATGAAGTCAGAAAGGGTTGAAAATTGATGATGTGGCTTTGAATGGTGCATTTTGAACACAGAAAAAGTCTGGAGTTCAAATAAGTTCAAAAAATGAAATCCCTTTGTAACAGACGAGTTTCTGTACGAAACCCTGATGCTTCAAAAGAGACTGTCCGTTTTGTACACGAAGTGCATGTAGTTTTTGTCGTAACCCTCCCTACATTCTTGGACATGCTATGTGGATGAAATGATGATACCATGCCAACTTTCAACCTTTTGAGAGTTCATTTCAAATGCTTTTCAGTTTCAGGGCCTTATAGCTCAAAATAATCAGTAAATGCATGAAAAATAACAAATGAAGTCAGAAAGGGTTGAAAATTGATGATGTGGCTTTGAATGGTGCATTTTGAACACACAAAAAGTCAGGAGTTCAAATAAGTTCAAAAAATGGAATCCCTTTGTAACAGACGAGTTTCCGTACGAAACCCTGATACTTCGAAAGAGACTGTCCGTTTTGTACACGAAGTGCATCCAATTTTTGCGGTAAACCTATCTACTTTCTTGCACATGCTATGTGGGTGAAATGAGGATACCATGCAACCTTTCAACCGTTTCAGAGTTCATTTCAAATGTTTTTCAATTTCAGGGTCTTATAGCTCAAAATAAGAAGTAAATGCATGAAAAATAACAAATGAAGTCAGAAAGGGTTAAAAAATGATGATGTGGCTTTGAATGGTGCATTTTGAACACACAAAAATTTAGGAGTTCAATTATGTTTCCAAAAATGGAATCCCTTTGTACCAGACGAGTTTCCGTATGAAACCCTGATACTTCGAAAGAGATTGTCCATTTTGTACACGAAGTGCATCCAATTTTTGCCGTAACCCTCTCAACTTTCTTGCATATGCTATGTGGATGAAATGATGATACCATGCCAACTTTCAACCTTTTCAGAGTTCATTTGAAATGCTTTTCAATTTCAGGGTCTTATAGCTCAAAATAATAAGTAAATGCATGAAAAATAACAAATGAAGTCAGAAAGTTTTGAAAATTCATGATGTGGCTTTGAATAGTGCATTTTGAACACACAAAAAGTCTGTAGTTCAAATAAGTTTAAAAACTGAAATCCCTTTGTAACAGATGAGTTTCCGTATGAAACCCTGATACTTCGAAAGAGATTGTCCATTTTGTACACGAAGTGAATCTAATTTTTGTCGTAACCCTCCCTACTTTCTTGCGCATGCTATGTGGATGAAATGATGATACCATGCCAAGTTTCCACCTTTTCAGAGTTCATTTGAAATGCTTTTCTATTTTAGGGTCTTATAGCTCAAAATAATCAGTAAATGCATGAAAAATAACAAATGAAGTCAGAAAGGGTTGAAACTTGATGATGTGGCTTTGAATGGTGCATTTTGAACACAGAAAAAGTCTGGAGTTCAAATAAGTTCAAAAAAAGAAATCCCTTTGTAATAGACGAGTTTCCATGTGAAACCCTGACACTTCAAAAGAGACTGTCCGTTTTGTACACGAAGTGCATCTAGCTTTTGTCGTAACCCTCCCTACTTTCTTGCACATGCTATGTGGATGAAATGATGATACAATGCCAAGTTTCAACCTTTTCAGAGTTCATTTGAAATGCTTTTCAATTTCAGGGTCCTATAGCTCAAAATAATCAGTAAATGCATGAAAAATAACAAATGAAGTCAGAAAGGGTTGAAAATTGATGATGTGGCTTTGAATGGTGCATTTTGAACACAGAAAAAGTCTGGAGTTCAAATAAGTTCAAAAAATGAAATCCCTTTGTAACAGACGAGTTTCCGTATGAAACCCTGATACTTCGAAAGAGACTGTCCATTTTGTACACGAAGTGCATCCAATTTTTGTCGTAACCCTCTCTACTTTCTTGCACATGCTATGTGGGTGAAATGATGATACCATGCAACCTTTCAACCTTTTCAGAGTTCATTTGAAATGCTTTTCAATTTCAGGGCCTTATAGCTCAAAATAAGCAGTAAATGCATGAAAAATAACAAATGAAGTCAGAAAGGGTTAAAAATTGATGATGTGGCTTTGAATGGTGCATTTTGAACACACAAATAGTCAGGAGTTCAAATAAGTTTAGAAAAATCAAATCCCTTTGTAACAGACGAGTTTCCGTACGAAACCTTGATACTTCGAAAGAGATTGTCCGTTTTGTACACGAAGTGCATCCAATTTTTGCCGTAACCCTCTAAATTTTCTTGCATATGCTAGGTCGATGAAATGATGATACCATGCCAACTTTAAACCTTTTCAGAGTTCATTTGAAATGCTTTTCAATTTTAGGGTCTTATTGCTCAAAATAATCAGTAAATGCATGAAAAATAACATATGAAGTCAGAAAGGGTTGAAAATTGATGATGTGGCTTTGAATGGTGCATTTTGAACACACAAAAATTCAGTAGTTCAAATATGTTTAAAAAATGGAATCCGTTTGTAACAGACGAGTTTCCGTACGAAACCCTGATACTTCGAAAGAGACTGTCCGTTTTGTACACGAAGTGCATCCAATTTTTGCGGTAACCCTCTCTACTTTCTTGCACATGCTATGTGGGTGAAATGATGATACCATGCAACCTTTCAACCGTTTCAGAGTTCATTTGAAATGTTTTTCAATTTCAGGGTCTTATAGCTCAAAATAAGAAGTAAATGCATGAAAAATAACAAATGAAGTCAGAAAGGGTTAAAAATTGATGATGTGGCTTCGAATGGTGCATTTTGAACACACAAAAATTCAGGAGTTCAAATATGTTTAAAAAAATGGAATCCCTTTGTACCAGACGAGTTTCCGTATGAAACCCTGATACTTCGAAAGAGATTGTCCATTTTGTACACGAAGTGCATGCAATTTTTGCCGTAACCCTCTCAACTTTCTTGCATATGCTATGTGGATGAAATGATGATACCATGCCAACTTTCAACCTTTTCAGAGTTCATTTGAAATGCTTTTCAATTTCAGGGTCTTATAGCTCAAAATAATAAGTAAATGCATGAAAAATAACAAATGAAGTCCGAAAGGGTTGAAAATTGATGATGTGGCTTTGAATAGTGCATTTTGAACACATGTAACACCCCGAGAATCATGCTACAGTAACTCCCTGTGATTAAGCTAATCATGTTGCTAAACAGGGCTTGATCACATTTGAATCACATTTCCTTTTCAAAACTCCTAGTTCAAACTTCAATTAAATTTAAAAGTGGAAAATAAAACTTTTCAAATGTCAAAACTAAAATGTTCTAAAGGTGACAAATAAATCATATGTAATATTGGTGGAGGAACCAAGTCTTTATAAAATGTTTAAATGCACCAAACTAATTAAATCAGTAGCTAAAACCATTAATTAAATGCCTTTTGTATTTTGTAAAATATTAAAATATATTATTTTGGGATGAAACTTTTTGTGGTTGTGACTTATTTGGTAACAACAAATTAGGTGCCATTTTGGTATTTTGCTAAAACAAAATAAAAGAGAAACTAGAAATAAAACAGAAAAGGAAAATAAATAAAAAAAGGGAAAAAGGAAAGAAAACCCCCCCGGCTCCCCAAGGGCCTTGGCCCACTGGCCCAGCCGACCGAATCGGTCCAGCGGCCCAGCAAGCCCCCCTCCCATTGTCGTCTTCCCCCCTCGTCGTCTGTTCACCCGACCGAGGGCGTACGCCCTCGCCGTCCCCGCCGGACCTGCTCGCCGCCCCACGCCGCCACATCGCCGAGGGGATAAGGACGAGTCCCCTAGGCCTCGTCGACAACCCTCGAGATCTTTCTCCCCCGCCTGCTCCTCTCCCTCGCTTTTCCATCTCGCCCGAGCACCATCATCGCCGCCGTTCGCCATTAACGCGGCCACCATGCTCCCCGCGCCTCGCCGAGGAGTCCAACAGCTCCGCCTGCTTCCTCTACTCCATCTCTGACCAAGGGTTCGAGCTCGGCGCCACCACAGCCCCGGAATCGAGTTCTTCCGCGCCTACGGTCGCCGGCGCTCCTCCGCCGATTGCCGACGCCCTGCTGCTCCTAAGCCACCACCGTGGCCTCCGTGTGCCTCCCCGGTGAGCAGTCTCTCCTTCCCCCTCTCTCAGCGCTGCCCGTAGATGCCCGTAGCCGCCACTTCCATTTCACCCGAGCTTTTCTCCGCCGCGGTGCTCGTCGCCGTCACTACCGACGATAAAGTGCTCAACCGAGCTCGTAGACGTGCTCCGGGCACCTCAAGGACCCCGTCGGACCCCTCTTTTGGGCATGTCGCAGCCTCTGTCGTTGTTCGCGATGACGCCAGATCACCGGCGTCCGCCACGGTCGACACCGCCGTCGATGTAACGCGCCACTCCGGTCGAGTTAGCCCATGGGACCGACGTAGATCGATGCGGCGTCGGACGCTCGATCGAACGCGCCTAGCCGCACCTATCCTCGTGCCCCGTAGCGTTTTTCCGACGAAGTCCGGCGATGCTCCGCCGTGGAGATGGTCGCCGGCGTGTCTCCGGCGCCGCCCGCCGACGTGCCCCTCCGGGCCCCACCCCAGTGCCCCTGCCAGTGGCCCCCACGGGCCCCAGTTGACTGGGTTGACCCAGTCAACTGATGACTGGGCAGGCCCAGTCACTGACATGCGGGCCCCGCCGCAGAAATTAAGAAAATAAAGAAAAAGAAAATGTTTTATAAATAAAAATAATTAGTTTATCTAAACACTCACTGACATGTGGGGCCCATCCCTCTAATTATACTGTTAGATTAGTTTAATTAAGTATTAGACTAACAGAGGCTGACATGTGGGTCCCACTGGACCCACCTGTCTGGTTTGACTGGTCAGCCGACCTGTTGACTTGCTGACGTCAGCATTGCCTCATGCTGACGTCATAATTCATTTTTTCTGTTAATTAGATAATTCCAGAAATTCAAATAAACTTTGAAAGTTAATTTCTTTTAAACCGTAACTCGGATGAAAATGTTTTCTATATGAAAGTTGCTCAGAACGACGAGACGAATCCGAATACGCAGTCCGTTCGTCCACCACACCTCCCTAACCTATCGAACTAGCAACTTTCCCCCTCCGGTCCGTCTGTCCGAAAACGCGAAACATCGGGAGTACCTCCCGGATGTTCCCCCCCTTCACCGGTACCACCTACTGTCGCGTTAGGACACCCCTAGCACCGCTCACTGTCATGTCACGCATCGTCCTGCTTATGTTTGCATTGTATTTACTGTTTCTTCCCCCTCTTCTCTCCGGTAGACTACGAGACCGACACTGCTGCTGCCCAGTTCGACTACGGAGTCGACGACCCCTCCTACTTGCCAGAGCAACCAGGCAAGCCCCCCCCTTGATCACCAGATATCGCCTACTCTCCTCTATACTGCTTGCATTAGAGTAGTGTAGCATGTTACTGCTTTTCGATATCCTATTCTGATGCATAGCCTATCCTTGCTTCTACTGTTGACACCTTTACCTGCAATCCTACATGCTTAGTCTAGGATGCTAGATTTCCATCAGTGGCCCTACATTCTTGTCCGTCTGCTGTGCTATACTATCGGGCCGTGATCACCTGGGCGGTGATCACGGGTATATACTATATACACTATATACATGACACATGTGATGACTAAAGTCGGGTCGGCTCGTAGGAGTACCCGCAAGTGGATCTTTGCGGCGGAGCGACAGGGCAGGTTGAGACCGCCTAGGTAAGAGGTGGGCCTGGCCCTGGTCGGCGTTCGCGGATACTTAACACGCTTAACGAGATCTTGGTATTTGATCTGAGTCTGGCCATTTGGTCTATACGCACTAACCATCTACGTGGGAGTAGTTATGGGTATCCCGACGTCGTGGTATCAGCCGAAGCTCTTTTGACGTCAGCGACTGAGTGGCGCGCGCCGTGTTGGACCGCTTTGACGTAACCGCCGTGATCGCGTGGGTTGCTAGGTCTGCTCGCGGCCGCGTTCGCAACGTGCAGGTGTGCTTAGGGCGATGGGCCCTGACCCCTGCGCGCATAGGTTTAGACCGGCGTGCTGACCTCTCTGTTGAGCCTAGGTGGGGCTGCGACGTGTTGATCTTACGAGGCCGGGCATGACCCAGAAAAGTGTGTCCGGCCAATTGGGATCGAGCGTGTTGGGTTATGTGGTGCACCCCTGCAGGGAAGTTTATCTATTCGAATAGCCGTGTCCCTCGGTAAAAGGACGACCCGGAGTTGTACCTTGAGCTTATGACAACTAGAACTGGATACTGAATAAAATACACCCTTCCAAGTGCCAGATACAACCCGGTGATCGTCCTCTAACAGGGTGACGAGGAGGGGACCGCCGGGTAGGGTTATGCTATGCGATGCTACTTGGAGGACTTCAATCTACTCTCTTCTACATGCTGCAAGATGGAGATGTCCAGAAGCTTAGCCTCCGACAGGACTAGCTATCCCCCTCTTATTCCGGCATTCTGCAGTTCAGTCCACTGATATGCCTCTTTACTCATATACCCATGCATATGTAGTGTAGCTCCTTGCATGCGAGTACTTTGGATGAGTACTCACGGTTGCTTCTCTCCCTCTTTTTCCCCCTTTCCTTTCTATCTGGTTGTCGCAACCAGATGTTGGAGTCCAGGAGCCAGACGCCACCGTCGACGACGACTCCCACGGCACTGGAGGTGCCTACTACTACATGCAGGCCGCTGACGACGACCAGGAGTAGTTAGGAGGTCCCAGGCAGGAGGCCTTGCCTTTTCGATCGTTGCTACTTTTGTGCTAGCCTTCTTAAGGCAAAACTTGTTTAACTTATGTCTGTACGCAGATATTGTTGCTTCCGCTGACTCGTCTGTGATCGAGCACTTGTATTCGAGCCCTCGAGGCCCCTGGCTTGTATTATGATGCTTGTATGACTTATTTATGTTTTAGAGTTGTGTTGTGATATCTTCCCGTGAGTCCCTGATCTTGGTCGTACACATTTGCGTGCATGATTAGTGTACGGTCAAATCGGGGGCGTCACAAGTTGGTATCAGAGCCGACTGCCTGTAGGAACCCCCCTTCCACACTCCTTGGCCGAAGTCGAGTCTAGTCGTTGAAAAACTTTTACTAACATGGCTGTGTGGCTTACGGGCCCACGTCGCCATTGGGTGGTATTAGGATCTTTTACTCCTTGTCTATACTCTGGGACTCTGATCTCTCTTCTATTCGGGTTAAGTGAATTTTGCTAAATCTAACATTAGGATCTCGTTATCACTTTCACTCGGAGAGCCCCTTATTACTGATGATCGTCTGCTGCCCGTGAAGACCCTGAAGATACTCTCCGCTGATAACCCGAGAACTTGTGTTCATCGCTTTTGCAATTCCCTTTCATCGATAAACTCCTATGGATAACCACGTATACTTGCCACTCATACAATGTTTCCCAGTTGATCTTGTTATTACAAGATACCCCGAAATTCTCTCTGTCGTTCCGAGAATCCTTTGAGCTTACTGCCTTGCTGTTCTTTGTCACCTGAATACCCCTACGGATAATTCTCGCACTTACCGAGTATCCGCTCATCCCCAGTTGATTCAAGTATTCCACAATAGTCTTCAAAATACTATTCGATCTTCCAAAAATTCTCAGGAGCCTATTGCTCTTGAAATTCTTGTTTGCTTGCATTATGGTTAATCCCATAAGTCTCGTAATCTTATTGGCATCTCTTGTCTTTATCATTTTGAGTCCGTTGATTCAATTTGTTGTGAATGCTCGCAAACCTCAATCATATTCTAGAATTCATTCTTCCGGCTCGGACGCCATTCTAAACGTGAGCTGGATCTCGACCTATCAAATTGCCATCGATGGTACCCCTAAGCCTACTCAACTTAACCATCCTTGCTCAGAGCGTTGCTTCTGACCCCCTGATTTGGAAATCATAATTCCTTTGCATTTGAACTTTGAGTTAGTCAGTTGTTTCCATAATCAGATCTCCATACATTCTTCTTCCTCTGGTTGAGTACTGATGCTCACATCAGATCCCTTGTGGACCACCAGACCCTTTTGTCGGATTTTATCCGACAATGTCCTCCATATTAAATAAGCTTGTGAGCTTTTCCTCGGATACATGATGCCTTTGGTAAATTGTATCCTCTGCTTTGTCGACCGTGCTCTACTTCTGAGCTTGTGTCATTTACTCCTGAAGTTTGTAGTCTATCTTTCTTCGATGCCCCGATGGGTTGAACCTATGCCTTCCTTAATCTGTGTGAACCCGAAAGATTTCGCGGGACATACTTATCTGGTATTGCACCAGGTAAAACTTTCGACATCTAATGTCATTATCAAAATACGAGAGGCGAAGGGAAGGTTATGCATTGAAGAAGTGGGAGTCGACCTTGAACTTTGTGTTCATGCCCATGGACACGATGTAGATCTTATCACTAAAAGCTTCTCTTAAATTAATTATTCCCTTGGTATAAGTTCATCTTATATCTGGGATCTGGCCTTTTTCAATCGTGGTTCCGACCATGTTCTCCTTTAAATACCATTTCTTGGACAAGTTAAATCACTTGTCTCCTGCAGGTCAATACGCCTGCCCAACCTCTATTATGATCTACCTTGAGTGTTACCCCTGGTATCTCGGGGATATCTTACCATTGCACTACATCTTATAAACTTTGATGAAGTACTACCTTACCTTGTCTTTGTCACTTCATGGGCTCTGGGTTGTTTGTCAACTGAGAACACCGAATAGTGAATCAAGTCCGCACTCCGATTCAATAACTCTAGGTAATTTTCGTTGCTTACGAGTTTAATAATCATTAAATCATTCCTAGCCTGATCGGCTATATCATTAGCGTGCTAAATTTTAACTGTGCTACCTGGTCCTTAACCCCGTAACACAACTTTCGATGATGAGCTAAGCCTACGCCGATCTTCCTCTCATACCATTTCACCTGGAACAACAAGCTTGAGTTCAAGCGTGTGTCCTAATCATGGTTCCAATAACCGTCCGCTTCATTATTCCTTCGACTTGATGACATCGCCGATCGATTACCTCTTCATAAATTCTCGCTACAAATGTGTCGTGAACATCATCAACATTCTGAGCTCTTCCAAGATATCTATCGAATTCTGGATGAGAAATACCATCCTTGCCCTCGATGATTTGTTTTATCATCGACCATTTTATTGCCTTCCATTCAACACAAACTTGTTCGTGTTTTGTGTTGTACCTTGATTTCCTTGCTATCTAGCTTATGATATGTTCTACCCTGGAGTATTACCATCTTTTATGTCAAGAATGTCGTAAGAATCTCACCACCTCATATGACATCTTGGTACAGTGATACTTCTCCCCATCACCATTCTTTCTTGGTCCCCGTGTTGTTTCTAAAAGGAATACCGACCAATGGTCTGTGATGTGTAAATTCTAAACTTCTAGCAACCCTATTGCTTTGAAGTTATTGGCCTATAGTTTCATTCTACGTCTATGGCTTAATGAATCATCATTCGGACATTGTTTGTGCTACCTAGCCCATATTTCGGGTGCACATTTCAACCAATGTTTAACTATGTATGTTTTCCTCGAGCATACATCATTAAGTCATTCGATCTAGCTAATGTTATCTCCTTGTTCACATAGTGATGGAAATCCATCTTTTGGGAATCTCAATGGAGTGTCGCTGAGTCAATCAGTCACCTCCTCACCTCTCCTTGATGTAACGATGAACCCTTGTCCAGAACTCGCTTCCATAGTTCATCTCCCGAGAATCTCCGCTGTCGTTTCGACAATTTGTGTTGCACCTTTCTTCTCAGGCATCCTGAGTCTGAGTTACCCTGACACCAATCAGATCTGAATCTCGGTCAGATATGATGGTTGGAACATATTTCCAAGAGTTATAACATTGACCTATTTATGACCCGGTAAGGTGATGATACCCAGCACACCTGGCGGGAGGACCTATTGTTATAAGTTTTCCCTTCAGCAAGGTTATCTATTCTTCCATGAGGAAATTGTAAGACTTATTCTATAAGTTGTTCCTGATGGATCCTTTTTGTTTCCAAATTCTGATCTTCACCTGTTGACCATGTCAATGCTATCTCAAAGCATGTCTATGGTACTCCGATTTTCAACAGGAACATTTGAAGCCCAATGCTAAATGTTTCCTGCTCAATTATCCAAACACCATTGTATGGGTAATGTCATGAAATTGTCTCTCCCGTACCTAAAGAGTTTTCTACATTATATCATGTCATGGATATCATGCTCTGCTTGTCCTTGGAAAGGATATAACCTTGAAATATGTGTTTAAACACATTTTCCTTTCCATTCTTCTGTTTAATCTGATAATCATATTTTCCTTTCCATTGTTTGGTTTAACTTTTCTGGTGGACTATATGATCTAAGCAGTATTAATTCCCTGCTTGTGCAAACACCTCGGTGTACAACTCTGTCAGTAAGACCCTGTTACTATTGTTGGTGACATTCCGGTAACCAGCGATGGACGAGAACTTTGCCTATTGGTCCGCCTCGTTTCAACGAGCAGGAAAATGGTTCTCTTCGTCCCTCGCCCTTGGTACCGACGATGTTGCTGACATATAACTGACAGGTTACCCTCTGACATGCCTTGCTATCATGATCGTGCAAGATGTCACCGCCCTTCCCACTTTTAACCCACATGGTGGGCCCATAACCCACAGTTCCACAGGATCGAAACCTGACTCTTATGTACACCCCCTGTTTTCAAGGTTGTTCCTCGCACCTGGCCTCGTATGTAATTCACAAGCCACCTTCAGGTCTGATATCGGACACAATACTTATTCCCGTTGCTTTGACCCTTTCACGCCCTATAACAGGCATCGAACGATTGCCTGCCCGCTCGAAACTTCCCAGGTTACCTCCTTACTTTGCTCTCGATATTTTCTTAAGTTTCGATTCGAGGGTTACCTTTCGCCACCTTCCTCGATGCTGTCGACCCGATAGACAACCTTGTCGAGGCCCGTTCTCCCAGAATGCCCACCCCTTATTCTTTCGCAAGTATGATGGAGTTCCTGAAGAAAGGACGCCGACTTCATCATGATGACCGGAGCAGAGAAATGAAGACATCAATGTATTGGACCAGCCTCTTCCAGAAGTGCAAGCCAGGATGAGAAGACCCGCTAGATTCGGTACCAAACCTTCCCCCCTTACTCCCCTCTTAAATCTCGGGACGAGATTTCTTGTAGTGGAGGAGATTTGTAACACCCCGAGAATCATGCTACAGTAACTCCCTGTGATTAAGCTAATCATGTCGCTAAACAGGGCTTGATCACATTTGAATCACATTTCCTTTTCAAAACTCCTAGTTCAAACTTCAATTAAATTTAAAAGTGGAAAATAAAACTTTTCAAATGTCAAAACTAAAATGTTCTAAAGGTGACAAATAAATCATATGTAATATTGGTGGAGGAACCAAGTCTTTATAAAATGTTTAAATGCACCAAACTAATTAAATCAGTAGCTAAAACCATTAATTAAATGCCTTTTGTATTTTGTAAAATATTAAAATATATTATTTTGGGATGAAACTTTTTGTGGTTGTGACTTATTTGGTAACAACAAATTAGGTGCCATTTTGGTATTTTGCTAAAACAAAATAAAAGAGAAACTAGAAATAAAACAGAAAAGGAAAATAAATAAAAAAAAAGGGCAAAAGGAAAGAAAACCCCCCCGGCTCCCCAAGGGCCTTGGCCCACTGGCCCAGCCGACCGAATCGGTCCAGCGGCCCAGCAAGCCCCCCTCCCCTTGTCGTCTTCCCCCCTCGTCTGTTCACCCGACCGAGGGCGTACGCCCTCGCCGTCCCCGCCGGACCTGCTCGCCGCCCCACGCCGCCACATCGCCGAGGGGATAAGGACGAGTCCCCTAGGCCTCGTCGACAACCCTCGAGATCTTTCTCCGCCGCCTGCTCCTCTCCCTCGCTTTTCCATCTCGCCCGAGCACCATCATCGCCGCCGTTCGCCATTAACGCGGCCACCATGCTCCCCGCGCCTCGCCGAGGAGTCCAACAACTCCGCCTGCTTCCTCTACTCCATCTCTGACCAAGGGTTCGAGCTCGGCGCCACCACAGCCCCGGAATCGAGTTCTTCCGCGCCTACGGTCGCCGGCGCTCCTCCGCCGATTGCCGACGCCCTGCTGCTCCTAAGCCACCACCGTGGCCTCCGTGTGCCTCCCCGGTGAGCAGTCTCTCCTTCCCCCTCTCTCAGCGCTGCCCGTAGATGCCCGTAGCCGCCACTTCCATTTCACCCGAGCTTTTCTCCGCCGCGGTGCTCGTCGCCGTCGCTACCGACGATAAAGTGCTCAACCGAGCTCGTAGACGTGCTCCGGGCACCTCTAGGACCCCGTCGGACCCCTCTTTTGGGCATGTCGCAGCCTCTGTCGTTGTTCGCGATGACGCCAGATCACCGGCGTCCGCCACGGTCGACACCGCCGTCGATGTAACGCGCCACTCCGGTCGAGTTAGCCCATGGGACCGACGTAGATCGATGCGGCGTCGGACGCTCGATCGAACGCGCCTAGCCGCACCTATCCTCGTGCCCCGTAGCGTTTTTCCGACGAAGTCCGGCGATGCTCCGCCGCGGAGATGGTCGCCGGCGTGTCTCCGGCGCCGCCCGCCGACGTGCCCCTCCGGGCCCCACCCCAGTGCCCCTGCCAGTGGCCCCCACGGGCCCCAGTTGACTGGGTTGACCCAGTCAACTGCTGACTGGGCAGGCCCAGTCACTGACATGCGGGCCCCGCCGCAGAAATTAAAAAAATAAATAAATAGAAAATGTTTTATAAATAAAAATAATTAGTTTAGCTAAACACTCACTGACATGTGGGGCCCATCCCTCTAATTATACTGTTAGATTAGTTTAATTAAGTATTAGACTAACAGAGGCTGACATGTGGGTCCCACTGGACCAACCTGTCTGGTTTGACTGGTCAGCCGACCTGTTGACTTGCTGACGTCAGCATTGCCTCATGCTGACGTCATAATTCATTTTTTCTGTTAATTAGATAATTCCAGAAATTCAAATAAACTTTGAAAATTCATATCTTTTAAACCGTAACTCGGATGAAAATGTTTTCTATATGAAAGTTGCTCAGAACGACGAGACGAATCCGATTACGCAGTCCGTTCGTCCACCACACCTCCCTAACCTATCGAAATAGCAACTTTCCCCCTCCGGTCCGTCTGTCCGAAAACGCGAAACATCGGGAATACCTCCCGGATGTCCCCCCCCCTTCACCGGTACCACCTACTGTCGCGTTAGGACACCCCTAGCACCGCTCACTGTCATGTCACGCATCGTCCTGCTTATGTTTGCATTGTATTTACTGTTTCTTCCCCCTCTTCTCTCCGGTAGACTACGAGACCGACACTGCTGCTGCCCAGTTCGACTACGGAGTCGACGACCCCTCCTACTTGCCAGAGCAACCAGGCAAGCCCCCCCCCTTGATCACCAGATATCGCCTACTCTCCTCTATACTGCTTGCATTAGAGTAGTGTAGCATGTTACTGCTTTTCGATATCCTATTCTGATGCATAGCCTATCCTTGCTTCTACTGTTGACACCTTTACCTGCAATCCTACATGCTTAGTCTAGGATGCTAGATTTCCATCAGTGGCCCTACATTCTTGTCCGTCTGCTGTGCTATACTATCGGGCCGTGATCACCTGGGCGGTGATCACGGGTATATACTATATACACTATATACATGACACATGTGATGACTAAAGTCGGGTCGGCTCGTAGGAGTACCCGCAAGTGGATCTTTGCGGCGGAGCGACAGGGCAGGTTGAGACCGCCTAGGTAAGAGGTGGGCCTGGCCCTGGTCGGCGTTCGCGGATACTTAACACGCTTAACGAGATCTTGGTATTTGATCTGAGTCTGGCCATTTGGTCTATACGCACTAACCATCTACGTGGGAGTAGTTATGGGTATCCCGACGTCGTGGTATCAGCCGAAGCTCTTTTGACGTCAGCGACTGAGTGGCGCGCGCCGTGTTGGACCGCTTTGACGTAACCGCCGTGATCGTGTGGGTTGCTAGGTCTGCTCGCGGCCGCGTTCGCAACGTGCAGGTGTGCTTAGGGCGATGGGCCCATACCCCTGCGCGCATAGGTTTAGACCGGCGTGCTGACCTCTCTGTTGAGCCTAGGTGGGGCTGCGACGTGTTGATCTTACGAGGCCGGGCATGACCCAGAAAAGTGTGTCCGGCCAATTGGGATCGAGCGTGTTGGGTTATGTGGTGCACCCCTGCAGGGAAGTTTATCTATTCGAATAGCCGTGTCCCTCGGTAAAAGGACGACCCGGAGTTGTACCTTGAGCTTATGACAACTAGAACTGGATACTGAATAAAATACACCCTTCCAAGTGCCAGATACAACCCGGTGATCGTCCTCTAACAGGGTGACGAGGAGGGGACCGCCGGGTAGGATTATGCTATGCGATGCTACTTGGAGGACTTCAATCTACTCTCTTCTACATGCTGCAAGATGGAGATGTCCAGAAGCTTAGCCTCCGACAGGACTAGCTATCCCCCTCTTATTCCGGCATTCTGCAGTTCAGTCCACTGATATGCCTCTTTACTCATATACCCATGCATATGTAGTGTAGCTCCTTGCTTGCGAGTACTTTGGATGAGTACTCACGGTTGCTTCTCTCCCTCTTTTTCCCCCTTTCCTTTCTATCTGGTTGTCGCAACCAGATGTTGGAGTCCAGGAGCCAGACGCCACCGTCGACGACGACTCCCACGGCACTGGAGGTGCCTACTACTACGTGCAGGCCGTTGACGACGACCAGGAGTAGTTAGGAGGTCCCAGGCAGGAGGCCTTGCCTTTTCGATCGTTGCTACTTTTGTGCTAGCCTTCTTAAGGCAAAACTTGTTTAACTTATGTCTGTACTCAGATATTGTTGCTTCCGCTGACTCGTCTGTGATCGAGCACTTGTATTCGAGCCCTCGAGGCCCCTGGCTTGTATTATGATGCTTGTATGACTTATTTATGTTTTAGAGTTGTGTTGTGATATCTTCCCGTGAGTCCCTGATCTTGGTCGTACACATTTGCGTGCATGATTAGTGTACGGTCAAATCGGGGGCGTCACAACACACAAAAAGTCTGTAGTTCAAATAAGTTTAAAAACTGAAATCCCTTTGTAACAGACGAGTTTTCGTATGAAACCCTGATACTTCGAAAGAGATTGTCCATTTTGTACACGAAGTGAATCTAATTTTTGTCGTAACCCTCCCTACTTTCTTGCACATGCTATGTGGATGAAATGATGATACCATGCCAAGTTTCCACATTTTCAGAGTTCATTTGAAATGCTTTTCTATTTCAGGGTCTTATAGCTCAAAATAATCAGTAAATGCATGAAAAATAACGAATGAAGTCAGAAAGGGTTGAAACTTGATGATGTGGCTTTGAATGGTGCATTTTGAACACAGAAAAAGTCTGGAGTTCAAATAAGTTCAAAAAATGAAATCCCTTTATAACAGACGAGTTTCCGTATGAAACCCTGATACTTCGAAAGAGACTGTCCATTTTGTACACGAAGTGCATCCAATTTTTGTCGTAACCCTCTCTACTTTCTTGCACATGCTATGTGGGTGAAATGATGATACCATGCAACCTTTCAACCTTTTCAGAGTTCATTTGAAATGCTTTTCAATTTCAGGGCCTTATAGCTCAAAATAAGCAGTAAATGCATGAAAAATAACAAATGAAGTCAGAAAGGGTTAAAAATTGATGATGTGGCTTTGAATGGTGCATTTTGAACACACAAATAGTCAGGAGTTCAAATAAGTTTAGAAAAATCAAATCCCTTTGTAACAGACGAGTTTCCGTACGAAACCTTGATACTTCGAAAGAGATTGTCCGTTTTGTACACGAAGTGCATCCAATTTTTGCCGTAACCCTCTAAATTTTCTTGCATATGCTATGTCGATGAAATGATGATACCATGCCAACTTTAAACCTTTTCAGAGTTCATTTGAAATGCTTTTCAATTTTAGGGTCTTATTGCTCAAAATAATCAGTAAATGCATGAAAAATAACATATGAAGTCAGAAAGGGTTGAAAATTGATGATGTGGCTTTGAATGGTCCATTTTGAACACACAAAAATTCAGTAGTTCAAATATGTTTAAAAAATGGAATCCGTTTGTAACAGACGAGTTTCCGTACGAAACCCTGATACTTCGAAAGAGACTGTCCGTTTTGTACACGAAGTGCATCCAATTTTTGCAGTAACCCTCTCTACTTTCTTGCACATGCTATGTGGGTGAAATGATGATACCATGCAACCTTTCAACCGTTTCAGAGTTCATTTGAATTGTTTTTCAATTTCAGGGTCTTATAGCTCAAAATAATCGGTAAATGCATGAAAAATAACAAATGAAGTCAGAAAGGGCTGAAAATTGATGATGTGGCTCTGAATGGTGCATTTTGAACACAGAAAAAGTCTGGAGTTCAAATAAGTTCAAAAAAAGAAATCCCTTTGTAATAGACGAGTTTCCATGTGAAACCTTGACACTTCGAAAGAGACTGTCCGTTTTGTACACGAAGTGCATCTAGTTTTTGTCGTAACCCTCCCTACTTTCTTGCACATGCTATGTGGATGAAATGATGATACCATGCCAACTTTCCACCTTTTCAGAGTTCCTTTGAAATGCTTTTCAATTTCAGGGTCCTATAGCTCAAAATAATCAGTAAATGCATGAAAAATAACAAATGAAGTCAGAAAGGGTTGAAAATTGATGATGTGGCTTTGAATAGTGCATTTTGAACACACAAAAAGTCTGTAGTTCAAATAAGTTTAAAAACTGAAATCCCTTTGTAACAGATGAGTTTCCGTATGAAACCCTGATACTTCGAAAGAGATTGTCCATTTTGTACACGAAGTGAATCTAATTTTTGTCGTAACCCTCCCTAATTTCTTGCACATGCTATGTGGATGAAATGATGATACCATGCCAAGTTTCCACCTTTTTAGAGTTCATTTGAAATGCTTTTCTATTTCAGGGTCTTATAGCTCAAAATAATCAGTAAATGCATGAAAAATAACAAATGAAGTCAGAAAGGGTTGAAACTTGATGATGTGGCTTTGAATGGTGCATTTTGAACATAGAAAAAGTCTGGAGTTCAAATAAGTTCAAAAAAAGAAATCCCTTCGTAATAGACGAGTTTCCATGTGAAACCCTGACACTTCAAAAGAGACTGTCCGTTTTGTACACGAAGTGCATCTAGTTTTTGTCGTAACCCTCCCTACTTTCTTGCACGTGCTATGTGGATGAAATGATGATACAATGCCAACTTTCAACCTTTTCAGAGTTCATTTGAAATGCTTTTCAATTTCAGGGTCCTATAGCTCAAAATAGTCAGTAAATGCATGAAAAATAACAAATGAAGTCAGAAAGGGTTGAAAATTGATGATGTGGCTTTGAATGGTGCATTTTGAACACACAAAAAGTCAGGAGTTCAAATAAGTTCAAAAAATGGAATCCCTTTGTAACAGACGAGTTTCCGTACGAAACCCTGATACTTCGAAAGAGACTGTCCGTTTTGTACACGAAGTGCATCCAATTTTTGCGGTAAACCTATCTACTTTCTTGCACATGCTATGTGGGTGAAATGAGGATACCATGCAACCTTTCAACCGTTTCAGAGTTCATTTGAAATGTTTTTCAATTTCAGGGTCTTATAGCTAAAAATAAGAAGTAAATGCATGAAAAATAACAAATGAAGTCAGAAAGGGTTAAAAAATGATGATGTGGCTTTGAATGGTGCATTTTGAACACACAAAAATTCAGGAGTTCAAATATGTTTCAAAAAATGGAATCCCTTTGTACCAGACGAGTTTCCGTATGAAACCCTGATACTTCGAAAGAGATTGTCCATTTTGTACACGAAGTGCATCCAATTTTTGCCGTAACCCTCTCAACTTTCTTGCATATGCTATGTGGATGAAATGATGATACCATGCCAACTTTCAACCTTTTCAGAGTTCATTTGAAATGCTTTTCAATTTCAGGGTCTTATAGCTCAAAATAATAAGTAAATGCATGAAAAATAACAAATGAAGTCAGAAAGGGTTGAAAATTGATGATGTGGCTTTGAATAGTGCATTTTGAACACACAAAAAGTCTGTAGTTCAAATAAGTTAAAAAACTGAAATCCCTTTGTAACAGATGAGTTTCCGTATGAAACCCTGATACTTCGAAAGAGATTGTCCATTTTGTACACGAAGTGAATCTAATTTTTGTCGTAACCCTCCCTACTTTCTTGCACATGCTATGTGGATGAAATGATGATACCATGCCAAGTTTCCACCTTTTCAGAGTTCATTTGAAATGCTTTTCTATTTCAGGGTCTTATAGCTCAAAATAATCAGTAAATGCATGAAAAATAACAAATGAAGTCAGAAAGGGTTGAAACTTGATGATGTGGCTTTGAATGGTGCATTTTGAACACAGAAAAAGTCTGGAGTTAAAATAAGTTCAAAAAAAGAAATCCCTTTGTAATAGACGAGTTTCCATGTGAAACCCGGACACTTCAAAAGAGACTGTCCGTTTTGTACACGAAGTGCATCTAGCTTTTGTCGTAACCCTCCCTACTTTCTTGCACATGCTATGTGGATGAAATGATGATACAATGCCAAGTTTCAACCTTTTCAGAGTTCATTTGAAATGCTTTTCAATTTCAGGGTCCTATAGCTCAAAATAATCAGTAAATGCATGAAAAATAACAAATGAAGTCAGAAAGGGTTGAAAATTGATGATGTGGCTTTGAATGGTGCATTTTGAACACAGAAAAAGTCTGGAGTTCAAATAAGTTCAAAAAATGAAATCCCTTTGTAACAGACGAGTTTCCGTATGAAACCCTGATACTTCGAAAGAGACTGTCCATTTTGTACACGAAGTGCATCCAATTTTTGTCGTAACCCTCTCTACTTTCTTGCACATGCTATGTGGGTGAAATGATGATACCATGCAACCTTTCAACCTTTTCAGAGTTCATTTGAAATGCTTTTCAATTTCAGGGCCTTATAGCTCAAAATAAGCAGTAAATGCATGAAAAATAACAAATGAAGTCAGAAAAGGTAAAAAATTGATGATGTGGCTTTGAATGGTGCATTTTGAACACACAAATAGTCAGGAGTTCAAATAAGTTTAGAAAAATCAAATCCCTTTGTAACAGACGAGTTTCCGTACGAAACCTTGATACTTCGAAAGAGATTGTCCGTTTTGTACACGAAGTGCATCCAATTTTTGCCGTAACCCTCTAAATTTTCTTGCATATGCTATGTCGATGAAATGATGATACCATGCCAACTTTAAACCTTTTCAGAGTTCTTTTGAAATGCTTTTAAATTTTAGGGTCTTATTGCTCAAAATAATCAGTAAATGCATGAAAAATAACATATGAAGTCAGAAAGGGTTGAAAATTGATGATGTGGCTTTGAATGGTGCATTTTGAACACACAAAAATTCAGTAGTTCAAATATGTTTAAAAAATGGAATCCGTTTGTAACAGACGAGTTTCCGTACGAAACCCTGATACTTCGAAAGAGACTGTCCGTTTTGTACACGAAGTGCATCCAATTTTTGCGGTAACCCTCTCTACTTTCTTGCACATGCTATGTGGGTGAAATGATGATACCATGCAACCTTTCAACCGTTTCAGAGTTCATTTGAAATGTTTTTCAATTTCAGGGTCTTATAGCTCAAAATAAGAAGTAAATGCATGAAAAATAACAAATGAAGTCAGAAAGGGTTAAAAATTGATGATGTGGCTTTGAATGGTGCATTTTGAACACACAAAAATTCAGGAGTTCAAATATTTTAAAAAAATGGAATCCCTTTGTACCAGACGAGTTTCCGTATGAAACCCTGATACTTCGAAAGAGATTGTCCATTTTGTACACGAAGTGCATGCAATTTTTGCCGTAACCCTCTCAACTTTCTTGCATATGCTATGTGGATGAAATGATGATACCATGCCAACTTTCAACCTTTTCAGAGTTCATTTGAAATGCTTTTCAATTTCAGGGTCTTATAGCTCAAAATAATAAGTAAATGCATGAAAAATAACAAATGAAGTCCGAAAGGGTTGAAAATTGATGATGTGGCTTTGAATAGTGCATTTTGAACACACAAAAAGTCTGTAGTTCAAATAAGTTTAAAAACTGAAATCCGTTTGTAACAGATGAGTTTCCGTATGAAACCCTGATACTTCGAAAGAGATTGTCCATTTTGTACACGAAGTGAATCTAATTTTTGTCGTAACCCTCCCTACTTTCTTGCACATGCTATGTGGATGAAATGATGATACCATGCCAAGTTTCCACATTTTCAGAGTTCATTTGAAATGCTTTTCTATTTCAGGGTCTTATAGCTCAAAATAATCAGTAAATGCATGAAAAATAACAAATGAAGTCAGAAAGGGTTGAAACTTGATGATGTGGCTTTGAATGGTGCATTTTGAACACAGAAAAAGTCTGGAGTTCAAATAAGTTCAAAAAAAGAAATCCCTTTGTAATAGACGAGTTTCCATGTGAAACCCTGACACTTCAAAAGAGACTGTCCGTTTTGAACATGAAGTGCATCTAGTTTTTGTCGTAACCCTCCCTACTTTCTTGCACATGCTATGTGGATGAAATGATGATACAATGCCAACTTTCAACCTTTTCAGAGTTCATTTGAAATGCTTTTCAATTTCAGGGTCCTATAGCTCAAAATAATTAGTAAATGCATGAAAAATAACAAATGAAGTCAGAAAGGGTTGAAAATTGATGATGTGGCTTTGAATGGTGCATTTTGAACACAGAAAAAGTCTGGAGTTCAAATAAGTTCAAAAAATGAAATCCCTTTATAACAGACGAGTTTTCGTATGAAACCCTGATACTTCGAAAGAGACTGTCCATTTTGTACACGAAGTGCATCCAATTTTTGTCGTAACCCTCTCTACTTTCTTGCACATGCTATGTGGGTGAAATGATGATACCATGCAACCTTTCAACCTTTTCAGAGTTCATTTGAAATGCTTTTCAATTTCAGGGCCTTATAGCTCAAAATAAGCAGTAAATGCATGAAAAATAACAAATGAAGTCAGAAAGGGTTAAAAAATGATGATGTGGCTTTGAATGGTGCATTTTGAACACACAAATAGTCAGGAGTTCAAATAAGTTTAGAAAAATCAAATCCCTTTGTAACAGACGAGTTTCCGTACGAAACCTTGATACTTCGAAAGAGATTGTCCGTTTTGTACACGAAGTGCATCCAATTTTTGCCGTAACCCTCTAAATTTTCTTGCATATGCTATGTCGATGAAATGATGATACCATGCCAACTTTAAACCTTTTCAGAGTTCATTTCAAATGCTTTTCAATTTTAGGGTCTTATTGCTCAAAATAATCAGTAAATGCATGAAAAATAACATATGAAGTCAGAAAGGGTTGAAAATTGATGATGTGGCTTTGAATGGTGCATTTTGAACACACAAAAATTCGGTAGTTCAAATATGTTTAAAAAATGGAATCCGTTTGTAACAGACGAGTTTCCGTACGAAACCCTGATACTTCGAAAGAGACTGTCCGTTTTGTACACGAAGTGCATCCAATTTTTGCAGTAACCCTCTCTACTTTCTTGCACATGCTATGTGGGTGAAATGATGATACCATGCAACCTTTCAACCGTTTCAGAGTTCATTTGAATTGTTTTTCAATTTCAGGGTCTTATAGCTCAAAATAATCAGTAAATGCATGAAAAATAACAAATGAAGTCAGAAAGGGCTGAAAATTGATGATGTGGCTCTGAATGGTGCATTTTGAACACAGAAAAAGTCTGTAGTTCAAATAAGTTAAAAAACTGAAATCCCTTTGTAACAGATGAGTTTCCGTATGAAACCCTGATACTTCGAAAGAGATTGTCCATTTTGTACACGAAGTGAATCTAATTTTTGTCGTAACCCTCCCTACTTTCTTGCACATGCTATGTGGATGAAATGATGATACCATGCCAAGTTTCCACCTTTTCAGAGTTCATTTGAAATGCTTTTCTATTTCAGGGTCTTATAGCTCAAAATAATCAGTAAATGCATGAAAAATAACAAATGAAGTCAGAAAGGGTTGAAACTTGATGATGTGGCTTTGAATGGTGCATTTTGAACACAGAAAAAGTCTGGAGTTAAAATAAGTTCAAAAAAAGAAATCCCTTTGTAATAGACGAGTTTCCATGTGAAACCCGGACACTTCAAAAGAGACTGTCCGTTTTGTACACGAAGTGCATCTAGCTTTTGTCGTAACCCTCCCTACTTTCTTGCACATGCTATGTGGATGAAATGATGATACAATGCCAAGTTTCAACCTTTTCAGAGTTCATTTGAAATGCTTTTCAATTTCAGGGTCCTATAGCTCAAAATAATCAGTAAATGCATGAAAAATAACAAATGAAGTCAGAAAGGGTTGAAAATTGATGATGTGGCTTTGAATGGTGCATTTTGAACACAGAAAAAGTCTGGAGTTCAAATAAGTTCAAAAAATGAAATCCCTTTGTAACAGACGAGTTTCCGTATGAAACCCTGATACTTCGAAAGAGACTGTCCATTTTGTACACGAAGTGCATCCAATTTTTGTCGTAACCCTCTCTACTTTCTTGCACATGCTATGTGGGTGAAATGATGATACCATGCAACCTTTCAACCTTTTCAGAGTTCATTTGAAATGCTTTTCAATTTCAGGGCCTTATAGCTCAAAATAAGCAGTAAATGCATGAAAATAACAAATGAAGTCAGAAAAGGTAAAAAATTGATGATGTGGCTTTGAATGGTGCATTTTGAACACACAAATAGTCAGGAGTTCAAATAAGTTTAGAAAAATCAAATCCCTTTGTAACAGACGAGTTTCCGTACGAAACCTTGATACTTCGAAAGAGATTGTCCGTTTTGTACACGAAGTGCATCCAATTTTTGCCGTAACCCTCTAAATTTTCTTGCATATGCTATGTCGATGAAATGATGATACCATGCCAACTTTAAACCTTTTCAGAGTTCATTTGAAATGCTTTTAAATTTTAGGGTCTTATTGCTCAAAATAATCAGTAAATGCATGAAAAATAACATATGAAGTCAGAAAGGGTTGAAAATTGATGATGTGGCTTTGAATGGTGCATTTTGAACACACAAAAATTCAGTAGTTCAAATATGTTTAAAAAATGGAATCCGTTTGTAACAGACGAGTTTCCGTACGAAACCCTGATACTTCGAAAGAGACTGTCCGTTTTGTACACGAAGTGCATCCAATTTTTGCGGTAACCCTCTCTACTTTCTTGCACATGCTATGTGGGTGAAATGATGATACCATGCAACCTTTCAACCGTTTCAGAGTTCATTTGAAATGTTTTTCAATTTCAGGGTCTTATAGCTCAAAATAAGAAGTAAATGCATGAAAAATAACAAATGAAGTCAGAAAGGGTTAAAAATTGATGATGTGGCTTTGAATGGTGCATTTTGAACACACAAAAATTCAGGAGTTCAAATATTTTAAAAAAATGGAATCCCTTTGTACCAGACGAGTTTCCGTATGAAACCCTGATACTTCGAAAGAGATTGTCCATTTTGTACACGAAGTGCATGCAATTTTTGCCGTAACCCTCTCAACTTTCTTGCATATGCTATGTGGATGAAATGATGATACCATGCCAACTTTCAACCTTTTCAGAGTTCATTTGAAATGCTTTTCAATTTCAGGGTCTTATAGCTCAAAATAATAAGTAAATGCATGAAAAATAACAAATGAAGTCCGAAAGGGTTGAAAATTGATGATGTGGCTTTGAATAGTGCATTTTGAACACACAAAAAGTCTGTAGTTCAAATAAGTTTAAAAACTGAAATCCGTTTGTAACAGATGAGTTTCCGTATGAAACCCTGATACTTCGAAAGAGATTGTCCATTTTGTACACGAAGTGAATCTAATTTTTGTCGTAACCCTCCCTACTTTCTTGCACATGCTATGTGGATGAAATGATGATACCATGCCAAGTTTCCACATTTTCAGAGTTCATTTGAAATGCTTTTCTATTTCAGGGTCTTATAGCTCAAAATAATCAGTAAATGCATGAAAAATAACAAATGAAGTCAGAAAGGGTTGAAACTTGATGATGTGGCTTTGAATGGTGCATTTTGAACACAGAAAAAGTCTGGAGTTCAAATAAGTTCAAAAAAAGAAATCCCTTTGTAATAGACGAGTTTCCATGTGAAACCCTGACACTTCAAAAGAGACTGTCCGTTTTGAACATGAAGTGCATCTAGTTTTTGTCGTAACCCTCCCTACTTTCTTGCACATGCTATGTGGATGAAATGATGATACAATGCCAACTTTCAACCTTTTCAGAGTTCATTTGAAATGCTTTTCAATTTCAGGGTCCTATAGCTCAAAATAATTAGTAAATGCATGAAAAATAACAAATGAAGTCAGAAAGGGTTGAAAATTGATGATGTGGCTTTGAATGGTGCATTTTGAACACAGAAAAAGTCTGGAGTTCAAATAAGTTCAAAAAATGAAATCCCTTTATAACAGACGAGTTTTCGTATGAAACCCTGATACTTCGAAAGAGACTGTCCATTTTGTACACGAAGTGCATCCAATTTTTGTCGTAACCCTCTCTACTTTCTTGCACATGCTATGTGGGTGAAATGATGATACCATGCAACCTTTCAACCTTTTCAGAGTTCATTTGAAATGCTTTTCAATTTCAGGGCCTTATAGCTCAAAATAAGCAGTAAATGCATGAAAAATAACAAATGAAGTCAGAAAGGGTTAAAAAATGATGATGTGGCTTTGAATGGTGCATTTTGAACACACAAATAGTCAGGAGTTCAAATAAGTTTAGAAAAATCAAATCCCTTTGTAACAGACGAGTTTCCGTACGAAACCTTGATACTTCGAAAGAGATTGTCCGTTTTGTACACGAAGTGCATCCAATTTTTGCCGTAACCCTCTAAATTTTCTTGCATATGCTATGTCGATGAAATGATGATACCATGCCAACTTTAAACCTTTTCAGAGTTCATTTCAAATGCTTTTCAATTTTAGGGTCTTATTGCTCAAAATAATCAGTAAATGCATGAAAAATAACATATGAAGTCAGAAAGGGTTGAAAATTGATGATGTGGCTTTGAATGGTGCATTTTGAACACACAAAAATTCGGTAGTTCAAATATGTTTAAAAAATGGAATCCGTTTGTAACAGACGAGTTTCCGTACGAAACCCTGATACTTCGAAAGAGACTGTCCGTTTTGTACACGAAGTGCATCCAATTTTTGCAGTAACCCTCTCTACTTTCTTGCACATGCTATGTGGGTGAAATGATGATACCATGCAACCTTTCAACCGTTTCAGAGTTCATTTGAATTGTTTTTCAATTTCAGGGTCTTATAGCTCAAAATAATCAGTAAATGCATGAAAAATAACAAATGAAGTCAGAAAGGGCTGAAAATTGATGATGTGGCTCTGAATGGTGCATTTTGAACACAGAAAAAGTCTGGAGTTCAAATAAGTTCAAAAAAAGAATCCCTTTGTAATAGACGAGTTTCCATGTGAAACCTTGACACTTCGAAAGAGACTGTCCGTTTTGTACACGAAGTGCATCTAGTTTTTGTCGTAACCCTCCCTACTTTCTTGCACATGCTATGTGGATGAAATGATGATACCATGCCAACTTTCCACCTTTTCAGAGTTCCTTTGAAATGCTTTTCAATTTCAGGGTCCTATAGCTCAAAATAATCAGTAAATGCATGAAAAATAACAAATGAAGTCAGAAAGGGTTGAAAATTGATGACGTGGCTTTGAATAGTGCATTTTGAACACACAAAAAGTCTGTAGTTCAAATAAGTTTAAAAACTGAAATCCCTTTGTAACAGATGAGTTTCCGTATGAAACCCTGATACTTCGAAAGAGATTGTCCATTTTGTACACGAAGTGAATCTAATTTTTGTCGTAACCCTCCCTACTTTCTTGCACATGCTATGTGGATGAAATGATGATACCATGCCAAGTTTCCACCTTTTTAGAGTTCATTTGAAATGCTTTTCTATTTCAGGGTCTTATAGCTCAAAATAATCAGTAAATGCATGAAAAATAACAAATGAAGTCAGAAAGGGTTGAAACTTGATGATGTGGCTTTGAATGGTGCATTTTGAACATAGAAAAAGTCTGGAGTTCAAATAAGTTCAAAAAAAGAAATCCCTTCGTAATAGACGAGTTTCCATGTGAAACCCTGACACTTCAAAAGAGACTGTCCGTTTTGTACACGAAGTGCATCTAGTTTTTGTCGTAACCCTCCCTAATTTCTTGCACGTGCTATGTGGATGAAATGATGATACAATGCCAACTTTCAACCTTTTCAGAGTTCATTTGAAATGCTTTTCAATTTCAGGGTCCTATAGCTCAAAATAGTCAGTAAATGCATGAAAAATAACAAATGAAGTCAGAAAGGGTTGAAAATTGATGATGTGGCTTTGAATGGTGCATTTTGAACACAGAAAAAGTCTGGAGTTCAAATAAGTTCAAAAAATGAAATCCCTTTATAACAGACGAGTTTTCGTATGAAACCCTGATACTTCGAAAGAGACTGTCCATTTTGTACACGAAGTGCATCCAATTTTTGTCGTAACCCTCTCTACTTTCTTGCACATGCTATGTGGGTGAAATGATGATACCATGCAACCTTTCAACCTTTTCAGAGTTCATTTGAAATGCTTTTCAATTTCAGGGCCTTATAGCTCAAAATAAGCAGTAAATGCATGAAAAATAACAAATGAAGTCAGAAAAGGTTAAAAATTGATGATGTGGCTTTGAATGGTGCATTTTGAACACACAAATAGTCAGGAGTTCAAATAAGTTTAGAAAAATCAAATCCCTTTGTAACAGACGAGTTTCCGTACGAAACCTTGATACTTCGAAAGAGATTGTCCGTTTTGTACACGAAGTGCATCCAATTTTTGCCGTAACCCTCTAAATTTTCTTGCATATGCTATGTCGATGAAATGATGATACCATGCCAACTTTAAACCTTTTCAGAGTTCATTTGAAATGCTTTTCAATTTTAGGGTCTTATTGCTCAAAATAATCAGTAAATGCATGAAAAATAACATATGAAGTCAGAAAGGGTTGAAAATTGATGATGTGGCTTTGGTGCATTTTGAACACACAAAAATTCAGTAGTTCAAATATGTTTAAAAAATGGAATCCGTTTGTAACAGACGAGTTTCCGTACGAAACCCTGATACTTCGAAAGAGACTGTCCGTTTTGTACACGAAGTGCATCCAATTTTTGCGGTAACCCTCTCTACTTTCTTGCACATGCTATGTGGGTGAAATGATGATACCATGCAACCTTTCAACCGTTTCAGAGTTCATTTGAATTGTTTTTCAATTTCAGGGTCTTATAGCTCAAAATAATCAGTAAATGCATGAAAAATAACAAATGAAGTCAGAAAGGGTTGAAAATTGATGATGTGGCTTTGAATGGTGCATTTTGAACACAGAAAAAGTCTGGAGTTCAAATAAGTTCAAAAAAAGAAATGCCTTTGTAATAGACGAGTTTCCATGTGAAACCCTGACACTTCGAAAGAGACTGTCCGTTTTGTACACGAAGTGCATCTAGTTTTTGTCGTAACCCTCCCTACTTTCTTGCACATGCTATGTGGATGAAATGATGATACCATGCCAACTTTCCACCTTTTCAGAGTTCATTTGAAATGCTTTTCAATTTCAGGGTCCTATAGCTCAAAATAATCAGTAAATGCATGAAAAATAACAAATGAAGTCAGAAAGGGTTGAAAATTGATGATGTGGCTTTGAATGGTGCATTTTGAACACAGAAAAAGTCTGGAGTTCAAATAAGTTCAAAAAATGAAATCCCTTTGTAACAGGCGAGTTTCCGTATGAAACCCTGATACTTCAAAAGAGACTGTCCGTTTTGTACACGAAGTGCATCTAGTTTTTGTCGTAACCCTCCCTACTTTCTAGCACATGCTATGTGGATGAAATGATGATACCATGCCAACTTTCAACCTTTTCAGAGTTCATTTGAAATGCTTTTCAATTTGAGGGTCTTATAGCTCAAAATAATCAGTAAATGGATGAAAAATAACAAATGAAGTCAGAAAGGGTTCAAAATTGATGATGTGGCTTTGAATGGTGCATTTTGAATACAGAAAAATTCTGGAGTTCAAATAAGTTCAAAAAATGAAATCCCTTTGTAATAGACGAGTTTCCATGTGAAACCCTGACACTTCGAAAGAGACTGTCCGTTTTGTACACGAAGTGCATCTAGTTTTTGTCGTAACCCTCCCTACTTTCTTGCACATGCTATGTGGATGAAATGATGATACCATGCCAACTTTCCACCTTTTCAGAGTTCATTTGAAATGCTTTTCAATTTCAGGGTCCTATAGCTCAAAATAATCAGTAAATGCATGAAAAATAACAAATGAAGTCAGAAAGGGTTGAAAATTGATGATGTGGCTTTGAATGGTGCATTTTGAACACAGAAAAAGTCTGGAGTTCAAATAAGTTCAAAAAATGAAATCCCTTTGTAACAGGCGAGTTTCCGTATGAAACCCTGATACTTCAAAAGAGACTGTCCGTTTTGTACACGAAGTGCATCTAGTTTTTGTCGTAACCCTCCCTACTTTCTAGCACATGCTATGTGGATGAAATGATGATACCATGCCAACTTTCAACCTTTTCAGAGTTCATTTGAAATGCTTTTCAATTTGAGGGTCTTATAGCTCAAAATAATCAGTAAATGGATGAAAAATAACAAATGAAGTCAGAAAGGGTTCAAAATTGATGATGTGGCTTTGAATGGTGCATTTTGAATACAGAAAAATTCTGGAGTTCAAATAAGTTCAAAAAATGAAATCCCTTTGTAACAGACGACTTTCCGTATGAAACCCTGATACTTCGAAAGGGACTGTCCATTTTGTACACGAAGTGCATCCAATTTTTGCCGTAACCCTCTCTACTTTCTTGCACATTCTATGTGGGTGAAATGATGATACCATGCAACCTTTTAACCTTTTCAGAGTTCATTTGAAATGCTTTTCAATTTCAGGGCCTTATAGCTCAAAATAAGCTGTAAATGCATGAAAAATAACAAATGAAGTCAGAAAAGGTTGAAAATTGATGATGTGGCTTTGAATGGTGCATTTCGAACAGACAAAAAGTCAGGAGTTCAAATAAGTTTAAAAAAATCAAATCCCTTTGTAACAAACGAGTTTCCGTATGAAACCTTGATACTTCGAAAGAGATTGTCCATTTTGTACACGAAGTGCATCCAATTTTTGCCGTAACCCTCTAAATTTTCTTGCATATGCTATGTCGATGAAATTATGATACCATGCCAACTTTAAACCTTTTCAGAGTTCATTTGAAATGCTTTTCAATTTTAGGGTCTTATAGCTCAAAATAATCAGTAAATGCATGAAAAATAACATATGAAGTCAGAAAGGGTTGAAAATGATGATGTGGCTTTGAATGGTGCATTTTGAACAAACAAAAAGTCTGGAGTTCAAATAAGTTCAAAAAAATGAAATCCCTTTGTAATAGACGAGTTTCCGTATGAAACCCTGATACTTCGAAAGAGACAGTCCGTTTTGTACACGAAGTGCATCCAGGTTTTGCCGTAACCCTCTCTACTTTCTTGCACATGCTATGTGGGTGAAATGATGATACCATGCCAACTTTCAACCTTTTCAGAGTTCATTTGAAATGCTTTTCAATTTCAGGGTCTTATAGCTCAAAATAATCAGTGAATGCCAGAAAAATAAGAAATGAAGTCAGAAAGGGTTGAAAAATGATGATGTGGCTTTGAATGGTGCATTTTGAACACACAAAAAGTCTGGAGTTCAAATAAGTTCAAAAAAATGAAATCCCTTTGTAACAGACGAGTTTCCGTATGAAACCCTGATACTTCGAAACAAATTGTTCGTTTTGTACACGAAGTACATCCAGTTTTTGCTGTAACCCTCTCAACATTCTTGCACATGCTATGGGGATGAAATGATGATACCATGCCAACTTTCAACCTTTTCATCGTTCATTTGAAATGCTTTTCAATTTCAGGGTCTTATAGCTCAAAATAATTAGTAAATGCATGAAAAATAACAAATGAAGTCAGAAAGGGTTGAAATTGATGATGTGGTTTGAATGGTGCATTTTGAACACAGAAAAAGTCTGGAGTTCAAATAAGTTCAAAAAAAATGAAATCCCTTTGTAACAGACGAGTTTCCGTATGAAACCCTGATACTTCGAAAGTGATTGTCCATTTTGTACATGAAGCGCATCCAATTTTTGCCGTAACCCTCTCAACTTTCTTGCATATTCTATGTGGATGAAATGATGATACCATGCCAACTTTCAACCTTTTCAGAGTACATTTGAAATGCTTTTCAATTTCAGGGCCTTATAGCTCAAAATAAGCAGTAAATGCATAAAAATAACAAATGAAGTCAGAAAAGGTTAAAAATTGATGATGTGGCTTTGAATGGTGCATTTTGAACACACAAAAAGTCAGGAGTTCAAATAAGTTTAAAAAAATCAAATCCCTTTGTAACAGACGAGTTTCCGTATGAAACCTTGATACTTCGAAAGAGATTGTCCATTTTGTACACGAAGTGCATCCAATTTTTGCCGTAACCCTCTAAATTTTCTTGCATATCCTATGTCGATGAAATTATGATACCATGCCAACTTTAAACCTTTTCAGAGTTCATTTGAAATGCTTTTCAATTTTAGGGTCTTATAGCTCATAATAATCAGTAAATGCATGAAAAATAACATATGAAGTCAGAAAGGGTTGAAAATGATGATGTGGCTTTGAATGGTGCATTTCGAACAAACAAAAAGTCTGGAGTTCAAATAAGTTCAAAAAAATGAAATCCCTTTGTAATAGACGAGTTTCCGTATGAAACCCTGATACTTCAAAAGAGACAGTCCGTTTTGTACACGAAGTGCATCCAGGTTTTGCCGTAACCCTCTCTACTTTCTTGCACATGCTATGTGGGTGAAATGATGATACCATGCCAACTTTCAACCTTTTCAGAGTTCATTTGAAATGCTTTTCAATTTCAGGGTCTTATAGCTCAAAATAATCAGTGAATGCCAGAAAAATAAGAAATGAAGTCAGAAAGGGTTGAAAAATGATGATGTGGCTTTGAATGGTGCATTTTGAACACACAAAAAGTCTGGAGTTCAAATAAGTTCAAAAAAATGAAATCCCTTTGTAACAGACGAGTTTCCGTATGAAACCCTGATACTTCGAAACAAATTGTTCGTTTTGTACACGAAGTACATCCAGTTTTTGCTGTAACCCTCTCAACATTCTTGCACATGCTATGGGGATGAAATGATGATACCATGCCAACTTTCAACCTTTTCATAGTTCATTTGAAACGCTTTTCAATTTCAGGGTCTTATAGCTCAAAATAATTAGTAAATGCATGAAAAATAACAAATGAAGTCAGAAAGGGTTGAAATTGATGATGTGGTTTGAATGGTGCATTTTGAACACAGAAAAAGTCTGGAGTTCAAATAAGTTCAAAAAAAATGAAATCCCTTTGTAACAGACGAGTTTCCGTATGAAACCCTGATACTTCGAAAGTGATTGTCCATTTTGTACATGAAGCGCATCCAATTTTTGCCGTAACCCTCTCAACTTTCTTGCATATGCTATGTGGATGAAATGATGATACCATGCCAACTTTCAACCTTTTCAGAGTTCATTTGAAATGCTTTTCAATTTCAGGATCTTATAGCTCAAAATAATAAGTAAATGGATGAAAAATAACAAATGAAGTCAGAAAGGGTTGAAAATTGATGATGTGGCTTTGAATAGTGCATTTTGAACACACAAAAAGTCTGGAGTTCAAATAAGTTCAAAAAAATGAAATCCCTTTGTAACAGACGAGTTTCCGTATGAAACCCTGATACTTCGAAACAAATTGTACGTTTTGTACACGAAGTACATCCAGTTTTTGCTGTAACCCTCTCAACATTCTTGCACATGCTATGGGGATGAAATGATGATACCATGCCAACTTTCAACCTTTTCATAGTTCATTTGAAATGCTTTTCAATTTCAGGGTCTTATAGCTCAAAATAATTAGTAAATGCATGAAAAATAACAAATGAAGTCAGAAAGGGTTGAAATTGATGATGTGGTTTGAATGGTGCATTTTGAACACAGAAAAAGTCTGGAGTTCAAATAAGTTCAAAAAAAATGAAATCCCTTTGTAACAGACGAGTTTCCGTATGAAACCCTGATACTTCGAAAGAGATTGTCCATTTTGTACACGAAGTGCATCTAATTTTTATCGTACCCCTCCCTACTTTCTTGCACATGCTATGTGGATGAAATGATGATACCATGCCAACTTTCCACCTTTTCAGAGTTCATTTGAAATGCTTTTCTATTTCAGGGTCTTATAGCTCAAAATAATCAGTGAATGCCAGAAAAATAAGAAATGAAGTCAGAAAGGGTTGAAAAATGATGATGTGGCTTTGAATGGTGCATTTTGAACACACAAAAAGTCTGGAGTTCAAATAAGTTCAAAAAAATGAAATCCCTTTGTAACAGACGAGTTTCCGTATGAAACCCTGATACTTCGAAACAAATTGTTCGTTTTGTACACGAAGTACATCCAGTTTTTGCTGTAACCCTCTCAACATTCTTGCACATGCTATGGGGATGAAATGATGATACCATGCCAACTTTCAACCTTTTCATAGTTCATTTGAAATGCTTTTCAATTTCAGGGTCTTATAGCTCAAAATAATTAGTAAATGCATGAAAAATAACAAATGAAGTCAGAAAGGGTTGAAATTGATGATGTGGTTTGAATGGTGCATTTTGAACACAGAAAAAGTCTGGAGTTCAAATAAGTTCAAAAAAAATGAAATCCCTTTGTAACAGACGAGTTTCCGTATGAAACCCTGATACTTCGAAAGTGATTGTCCATTTTGTACATGAAGCGCATCCAATTTTTGCCGTAACCCTCTCAACTTTCTTGCATATGCTATGTGGATGAAATGATGATACCATGCCAACTTTCAACCTTTTCAGAGTTCATTTGAAATGCTTTTCAATTTCAGGATCTTATAGCTCAAAATAATAAGTAAATGCATGAAAAATAACAAATGAAGTCAGAAAAGGTTGAAAATTGATGATGTGGCTTTGAATAGTGCATTTTGAACACACAAAAAGTCTGGAGTTCAAATAAGTTCAAAAAAATGAAATCCCTTTGTAACAGACGAGTTTCCGTATGAAACCCTGATACTTCGAAACAAATTGTTCGTTTTGTACACGAAGTACATCCAGTTTTTGCTGTAACCCTCTCAACATTCTTGCACATGCTATGGGGATGAAATGATGATACCATGCCAACTTTCAACCTTTTCATAGTTCATTTGAAATGCTTTTCAATTTCAGGGTCTTATAGCAAAAAATAATTAGTAAATGCATGAAAAATAACAAATGAAGTCAGAAAGGGTTGAAATTGATGATGTGGTTTGAATGGTGCATTTTGAACACAGAAAAAGTCTGGAGTTCAAATAAGTTCAAAAAAAATGAAATCCCTTTGTAACAGACGAGTTTCCGTATGAAACCCTGATACTTCGAAAGAGATTGTCCATTTTGTACACGAAGTGCATCTAATTTTTATCGTAACCCTCCCTACTTTCTTGCACATGCTATGTGGATGAAATGATGATACCATGCCAACTTTCCACCTTTTCAGAGTTCATTTGAAATGCTTTTCAATTTCAGGGTCTTATAGCTCAAAATAATCAGTAAATGCATGAAAAATAACAAATGAAGTCAAAAAGGGTTGAAAATTGATGATGTGGCTTTGAATGGTGCATTTTGAACACAGAAAAAGTCTGGAGTTCAAATAAGTTCAAAACATGAAATCCCTTTGTAACAGACGAGTTTCCGTATGAAACCCTGATACTTCGAAAGAGACTGTCCATTTTGTACACGAAGTGCATCCAATTTTTGCCGTAACCCTCTCTACTTTCTTGCACATGCTATGTGGGTGAAATGATGATACCATGCAACCTTTCAACCTTTTCAGAGTTCATTTGAAATGCTTTTCAATTTCAGGGCCTTATAGCTCAAAATAAGCAGTAAATGCATGAAAAATAACAAATGAAGTCAGAAAGGGTTAAAAATTGATGATGTGGCTTTGAATGGTGCATTTTGAACACACAAAAAGTCAGGAGTTCAAATAAGTTTAAAAAAATCAAATCCCTTTGTAACAGACGAGTTTCCGTATGAAACCTTGATACTTCGAAAGAGATTGTCCATTTTGTACACGAAGTGCATCCAATTTTTGCCGTAACCCTCTAAATTTTCTTGCATATGCTATGTCGATGAAATTATGATACCATGCCAACTTTAAACCTTTTCAGAGTTCATTTGAAATGCTTTTCAATTTTAGGGTCTTATAGCTCAAAATAATCAGTAAATGCATGAAAAATAACATATGAAGTCAGAAAGGGTTGAAAATGATGATGTGGCTTTGAATGGTGCATTTTGAACAAACAAAAAGTCTGGAGTTCAAATAAGTTCAAAAAATGAAATCCCTTTGTAACAGACGAGTTTCCGTATGAAACCCTAATATTTCGAAAGAGACTATCCATTTTGTACACGATGTGCATCCAATTTTTGCCGTAACCCTCTCTACTTTCTTGCACATGCTATGTGGGTGAAATGATGATACCATGCAACCTTTCAACCTTTTCAGAGTTCATTTGAAATGCTTTTCAATTTCAGGGCCTTATAGCTCAAAATAAGCAGTAAATGCATGAAAAATAACAAATGAAGTCAGAAAGGGTTAAAAATTGATGATGTGGCTTTGAATGGTGCATTTTAAACACACAAAAAGTCAGGAGTTCAAATAAGTTTAAAAAAATCAAATCCCTTTGTAACAGACGAGTTTCCGTATGAAACCTTGATACTTCGAAAGAGATTGTCCATTTTGTACACGAAGTGCATCCAATTTTTGCCGTAACCCTCTAAATTTTCTTGCATATGCTATGTCGATCTAATTATGATACCATGCCAACTTTAAACCTTTTCAGAGTTCATTTGAAATGCTTTTCAATTTTAGGGTCTTATAGCTCAAAATAATCAGTAAATGCATGAAAAATAACATATGAAGTCAGAAAGGGTTGAAAATGATGACGTGGCTTTGAATGGTGCATTTTGAACAAACAAAAAGTCTGGAGTTCAAATAAGTTCAAAAAAATGAAATCCCTTTGTAACAGACGAGTTTCCGTATGAAACCCTGATACTTCGAAAGAGACAGTCCGTTTTGTACACGAAGTGCATCCAGGTTTTGCCGTAACCCTCTCTACTTTCTTGCACATGCTATGTGGGTGAAATGATGATACCATGCCAACTTTCAACCTTTTCAGAGTTCATTTGAAATGCTTTTCAATTTCAGGGTCTTATAGCTCAAAATAATCAGTGAATGCCAGAAAAATAAGAAATGAAGTCAGAAAGGGTTGAAAAATGATGATGTGGCTTTGAATGGTGCATTTTGAACACACAAAAAGTCTGGAGTTCAAATAAGTTCAAAAAATGAAATCCCTTTGTAACAGACGAGTTTCCGTATGAAACCCTGATACTTCGAAACAAATTGTTCGTTTTGTACACGAAGTACATCCAGTTTTTGCTGTAACCCTCTCAACATTTTTGCACATGCTATGGGGATGAAATGATGATACCATGCCAACTTTCAACCTTTTCATAGTTCATTTGAAATGCTTTTCAATTTCAGGGTCTTATAGCTCAAAATAATTAGTAAATGCATGAAAAATAACAAATGAAGTCAGAAAGGGTTGAAATTGATGATGTGGTTTGAATGGTGCATTTTGAACACAGAAAAAGTCTGGAGTTCAAATAATTTCAAAAAAAATGAAATCCCTTTGTAACAGACGAGTTTCCGTATGAAACCCTGATACTTCGAAAGAGATTGTCCATTTTGTACACGAAGTGCATCTAATTTTTATCGTACCCCTCCCTACTTTCTTGCACATGCTATGTGGATGAAATGATGATACCATGCCAACTTTCCACCTTTTCAGAGTTCATTTGAAATGCTTTTCTATTTCAGGGTCTTATAGCTCAAAATAATCAGTGAATGCCAGAAAAATAAGAAATGAAGTCAGAAAGGGTTGAAAAATGATGATGTGGCTTTGAATGGTGCATTTTGAACACACAAAAAGTCTGGACTTCAAATAAGTTCAAAAAAATGAAATCCCTTTGTAACAGACGAGTTTCCGTATGAAACCCTGATACTTCGAAACAAATTGTTCGTTTTGTACACGAAGTACATCCAGTTTTTGCTGTAACCCTCTCAACATTCTTGCACATGCTATGGGGATGAAATGATGATACCATGCCAACTTTCAACCTTTTCATAGTTCATTTGAAATGCTTTTCAATTTCAGGGTCTTATAGCTCAAAATAATTAGTAAATGCATGAAAAATAACAAATGAAGTCAGAAAGGGTTGAAATTGATGATGTGGTTTGAATGGTGCATTTTGAACACAGAAAAAGTCTGGAGTTCAAATAAGTTCAAAAAAAATGAAATCCCTTTGTAACAGACGAGTTTCCGTATGAAACCCTGATACTTCGAAAGTGATTGTCCATTTTGTACATGAAGCGCATCCAATTTTTGCCGTAACCCTCTCAACTTTCTTGCATATGCTATGTGGATGAAATGATGATACCATGCCAACTTTCAACCTTTTCAGAGTTCATTTGAAATGCTTTTCAATTTCAGGATCTTATAGCTCAAAATAATAAGTAAATGCATGAAAAATAACAAATGAAGTCAGAAAAGGTTGAAAATTGATGATGTGGCTTTGAATAGTGCATTTTGAACACACAAAAAGTCTGGAGTTCAAATAAGTTCAAAAAAATGAAATCCCTTTGTAACAGACGAGTTTCCGTATGAAACCCTGATACTTCGAAACAAATTGTTCGTTTTGTACACGAAGTACATCCAGTTTTTGCTGTAACCCTCTCAACATTCTTGCACATGCTATGGGGATGAAATGATGATACCATGCCAACTTTCAACCTTTTCATAGTTCATTTGAAATGCTTTTCAATTTCAGGGTCTTATAGCAAAAAATAATTAGTAAATGCATGAAAAATAACAAATGAAGTCAGAAAGGGTTGAAATTGATGATGTGGTTTGAATGGTGCATTTTGAACACAGAAAAAGTCTGGAGTTCAAATAAGTTCAAAAAAAATGAAATCCCTTTGTAACAGACGAGTTTCCGTATGAAACCCTGATACTTCGAAAGAGATTGTCCATTTTGTACACGAAGTGCATCTAATTTTTATCGTAACCCTCCCTACTTTCTTGCACATGCTATGTGGATGAAATGATGATACCATGCCAACTTTCCACCTTTTCAGAGTTCATTTGAAATGCTTTTCAATTTCAGGGTCTTATAGCTCAAAATAATCAGTAAATGCATGAAAAATAACAAATGAAGTCAAAAAGGGTTGAAAATTGATGATGTGGCTTTGAATGGTGCATTTTGAACACAGAAAAAGTCTGGAGTTCAAATAAGTTCAAAACATGAAATCCCTTTGTAACAGACGAGTTTCCGTATGAAACCCTGATACTTCGAAAGAGACTGTCCATTTTGTACACGAAGTGCATCCAATTTTTGCCGTAACCCTCTCTACTTTCTTGCACATGCTATGTGGGTGAAATGATGATACCATGCAACCTTTCAACCTTTTCAGAGTTCATTTGAAATGCTTTTCAATTTCAGGGCCTTATAGCTCAAAATAAGCAGTAAATGCATGAAAAATAACAAATGAAGTCAGAAAGGGTTAAAAATTGATGATGTGGCTTTGAATGGTGCATTTTGAACACACAAAAAGTCAGGAGTTCAAATAAGTTTAAAAAAATCAAATCCCTTTGTAACAGACGAGTTTCCGTATGAAACCTTGATACTTCGAAAGAGATTGTCCATTTTGTACACGAAGTGCATCCAATTTTTGCCGTAACCCTCTAAATTTTCTTGCATATGCTATGTCGATGAAATTATGATACCATGCCAACTTTAAACCTTTTCAGAGTTCATTTGAAATGCTTTTCAATTTTAGGGTCTTATAGCTCAAAATAATCAGTAAATGCATGAAAAATAACATATGAAGTCAGAAAGGGTTGAAAATGATGATGTGGCTTTGAATGGTGCATTTTGAACAAACAAAAAGTCTGGAGTTCAAATAAGTTCAAAAAATGAAATCCCTTTGTAACAGACGAGTTTCCGTATGAAACCCTAATATTTCGAAAGAGACTGTCCATTTTGTACACGAAGTGCATCCAATTTTTGCCGTAACCCTCTCTACTTTCTTGCACATGCTATGTGGGTGAAATGATGATACCATGCAACCTTTCAACCTTTTCAGAGTTCATTTGAAATGCTTTTCAATTTCAGGGCCTTATAGCTCAAAATAAGCAGTAAATGCATGAAAAATAACAAATGAAGTCAGAAAGGGTTAAAAATTGATGATGTGGCTTTGAATGGTGCATTTTGAACACACAAAAAGTCAGGAGTTCAAATAAGTTTAAAAAAATCAAATCCCTTTGTAACAGACGAGTTTCCGTATGAAACCTTGATACTTCGAAAGAGATTGTCCATTTTGTACACGAAGTGCATCCAATTTTTGCCGTAACCCTCTAAATTTTCTTGCATATGCTATGTCGATCTAATTATGATACCATGCCAACTTTAAACCTTTTCAGAGTTCATTTGAAATGCTTTTCAATTTTAGGGTCTTATAGCTCAAAATAATCAGTAAATGCATGAAAAATAACATATGAAGTCAGAAAGGGTTGAAAATGATGACGTGGCTTTGAATGGTGCATTTTGAACAAACAAAAAGTCTGGAGTTCAAATAAGTTCAAAAAAATGAAATCCCTTTGTAACAGACGACTTTCCGTATGAAACCCTGATACTTCGAAAGAGACAGTCCGTTTTGTACACGAAGTGCATCCAGGTTTTGCCGTAACCCTCTCTACTTTCTTGCACATGCTATGTGGGTGAAATGATGATACCATGCCAACTTTCAACCTTTTCAGAGTTCATTTGAAATGCTTTTCAATTTCAGGGTCTTATAGCTCAAAATAATCAGTGAATGCCAGAAAAATAAGAAATGGAGTCAGAAAGGGTTGAAAAATGATGATGTGGCTTTGAATGGTGCATTTTGAACACACAAAAAGTCTGGAGTTCAAATAAGTTCAAAAAAATGAAATCCCTTTGTAACAGACGAGTTTCCGTATGAAACCCTGATACTTCGAAACAAATTGTTCGTTTTGTACACGAAGTACATCCAGTTTTTGCTGTAACCCTCTCAACATTCTTGCACATGCTATGGGGATGAAATGATGATACCATGCCAACTTTCAACCTTTTCATAGTTCATTTGAAATGCTTTTCAATTTCAGGGTCTTATAGCTCAAAATAATTAGTAAATGCATGAAAAATAACAAATGAAGTCAGAAAGGGTTGAAATTGATGATGTGGTTTGAATGGTGCATTTTGAACACAGAAAAAGTCTGGAGTTCAAATAAGTTCAAAAAAAATGAAATCCCTTTGTAACAGACGAGTTTCCGTATGAAACCCTGATACTTCGAAAGAGATTGTCCATTTTGTACACGAAGTGCATCTAATTTTTATCGTAACCCTCCCTACTTTCTTGCACATGCTATGTGGATGAAATGATGATACCATGCCAACTTTCCACCTTTTCAGAGTTCATTTGAAATGCTTTTCAATTTCAGGGTCTTATAGCTCAAAATAATCAGTAAATGCATGAAAAATAACAAATGAAGTCAAAAAGGGTTGAAAATTGATGATGTGGCTTTGAATGGTGCATTTTGAACACAGAAAAAGTCTGGAGTTCAAATAAGTTCAAAACATGAAATCCCTTCGTAACAGACGAGTTTCCGTATGAAACCCTGATACTTCAAAAGAGACTGTCCGTTTTGTACATGAAGTGCATCTAGTTTTTGTCGTAAGCCTCCCAACTTTCTTGCACATGCTATGTGGATGAAATGATGATACCATGGCAACTTTCAACCTTTTTAGAGTTCATTTGAAATGCTTTTCAATTTCAGGGTCTTATAGCTCAAAATAATCAGTAAATGCATGAAAAATAACAAATGAAGTCAGCAAGGGTTGAAAATTGATGATGTGGCATTGAATGGTGCATTTTGAACACAGAAAAAGTCTGGAGTTCAAATAAGTTCAAAAAATGAAATCCCTTTGTAACAGACGAGTTTCCGTATGAAACCCTGATACTTCGAAAGAGACTGTCCATTTTGTACACGAAGTGCATCCAATTTTTGCCGTAACTGTGACGCCCCTGATTTGACCGTACACTAATCATGCACGCAAATGTGTACGATCACGATCAGGGACTCACGGGAAGATATCACAACACAACTCTAAAACATAAATAAGTCATACAAGCATTATAATACAAGCCAGGGGCCTCGAGGGCTCGAATACAAGTGCTCGATCATAGACGAGTCAGCGGAAGCAACAATATCTGAGTACAGACATAAGTTAAACAAGTTTGCCTTAAGAAGGCTAGCACAAAGGTAGCAACGATCGAAAAGGCAAGGCCTCCTGCCTGGGACCTCCTAACTACTCCTGGTCGTCGTCAGCGGCCTGCACGTAGTAGTAGGCACCTCCAGTGCCGTGGGAGTCGTCGTCGACGGTGGCGTCTGCCTCCTGGACTCCGACATCTGATTGCGACAATCCGGTATAGAAAGGGGAAAAGAGGGAGAAAAGCAACCGTGAGTACTCATCCAAAGTACTCGCAAGCAAGGAGCTACACTACATATGCATGGGTATATGTGTAAAGAGGCATATTAGTGGACTGAACTGCAGAATGCTGGAATAAGAGGGGGATAGCTAGTCCTGTCGAAGACTACGCTTCTGGACATCTCCATCTTGCAGCATGTAGAAGAGAGTAGATTGAAGTCCTCCAAGTAGCATCGCATAGCATAATCCTACCCGGTAATCCCCTCCTCGTCGCCCTGTTAGAGAGCGATCACCGGGTTGTATCTGGCACTTGGAAGGGTGTATTTTATTCAGTATCCAGTTCTAGTTGTCATAAGGTGAAGGTACAACTCCGGGTCGTCCTTTTACCGAGGGACACGGCTATTCGAATAGATAAACTTCCCTGCAGGGGTGCACCACATAACCCAACACGCTCGATCCCAATTGGCCGGACACACTTTTCTGGGTCATGCCCGGCCTCGTAAGATCAACACGTCGCAGCCCCACCTAGGCTCAACAGAGAGGCCAGCACGCCGGTCTAAACCTATGCGCGCAGGGGTCTGGGCCCATCGCCCTATGCACACCTGCACGTTGCGAACGCGGCCGCGAGCAGACCTAGCAACCCACACGATCACGGCGGTTACGTCAAAGCGGTCCAACACGGCGCGCGCCACTCAGTCGCTGACGTCAAAAGAGCTTCGGCTGATACCACGACGCCGGGATACCCATAACTACTCCCACGTAGATGGTTAGTGTGTATAGACCAAATGGCCAGACTCAGATCAAATACCAAGATCTCGTTAAGCGTGTTAAGTATCCGCGAACGCCGACCAGGGCCAGGCCCACCTCTTACCTAGGCGGTCTCAACCTGCCCTGTCGCTCCGCCACAAAGATCCACTGGCGGGTACTCCTTCGAGCCGACCCGACTTTAGTCATCACATGTGTCATGTATATAGTATATAAGTATATGCCCGTGATCACCGCCCAGGTGATCACGGCCCGATAGTATAGCACAGCAGACGGACAAGAATGTAGGGCCACTGATGGAAATCTAGCATCCTAGACTAAGCAGATAGGATTGCAGGTAAAGGTAGTAACAATAGTAGCAAGGATAGGCTATGCATCAGAATAGGATATCGAAAAGCAGTAACATGCTACACTACTCTAATGCAAGCAGTAGAGATTAGAGTAGGCGATATCTGGTGATCAAAGGGGGGGCTTGCCTGGTTGCTCTGGCAAGTAGGAGGGGTCGTCGACTCCGTAGTCGAACTGGGTAGCATCCGGGAGGTATTCCCGATGTTTCACGTTTTCGGACAGACGGATCGGAGGGGGAAAGTTGCTAGTTCGATAGGTTAGGGAGGTGCGGTGGATGAATGGACTGCGTAGTCGGATTCGTCTCGTCGTTCTGAGCAACTTTCATATAGAAAACATTTTCATCCGAGTTACGGTTTAAAAGATATGAATTTTCAAAGTTTATTTGAATTTCTGGAATTATCTAATTAACGGAAAAAGGGATATGACGTCAGAATGACGTAGGAGTGACGTCAGCGGTCAACCGTTCGGGTTGACTGGTCAAACTGACAAGGGGGACCCACCTGTCATAGACAGTGGGTTAACAGAGGATTAAACTAATTAATCTTTAGTTAATTAGCTACTGGGCCCACCTGTCAGTGAGAGATTAATTAAACTAATTATTTTTATTTATAAAAACATTTTCTTTTCTTTTTCTTTTTTTTAATTTTTGCGGCGGGGCCCGCATGTCAGTGACTGGGCCTGCCCAGTCAGCAGTTGACTGGGTCAACCCAGATAACTGGGCCCGTGGGGGCCACTGGCAGTGACCCAGGGGTGGCCCCAGGTGTGCCACGTCGGCGGCCGGCGCCGGAGTATCGCCGGCGACCAAAACGCACGGCGGCGCGCGCGGGAGGGGCGCGGGTTTCACCCACTGTGGGTTTGCGGGGGCGGGGCTGGGCGCGTTCGACGCGGCTCGACGTCGCGCGTCCAACGGCGGTGGTCGGAGGGGCTGGAACGGACGGGGTCGACCGCTACGGGCTCGCCGGCGGCGAGGAGCTACGAGTGCCCGACGGAAGCTACGCTAGAGCGCGCGATTGGCCGAACTAGCTAGCTAGGCGGGTGCGGCATGGTGCGGTCGGGCTAGCGGGCCAACGCCCGTGACCATTTGGTCACCGGAGACACGCCGGCGGCGAGCTCCGCGGCGTGGCGTTCGGTCGCGCGCGGGGAAGAAGCTAGGGAGCGCGGGCGAGCTAGCGGAGAGGGGGAGGAGGTAGAGGAGCTCACAGCGGAGCCGTAGGGAGTGGCAGCGAGCTCGGGGAGGGCGCGGGGTAGCCGGAGTCGGCGACGATCGACGGCGGCCGTGCGGGGAAGACGAGCTCGGGGAGGTCGATGTAGTGGCGCTCGGCTCGTTCCCGATGGCGCAGTCGGCGTAGTCGACGGCGGGGAGTCGTTCGGGCACGTCGTCGGGGCGATCTGGGCACGGTGGCCGCGGGAACTACGGTGAACGGCGGCGAGCGCGCTCGGGCAGAGGGGAACGGAGGGGAGAGGGGGGGTTCTGGCGGGGGAGAAGGCGCAGAGGCCGAGGGAGAGCGGGGGCGAGTGGGAGAGAGGCCCGAGGGAGCGGGGGGCCGCTGGCGCCCTTATCCTCTCGCGGGGTTCACCGCCGGCGAGGGGGTTCGGCGGCGACGCTCCCCTGTTCCGACCCGGTCGGGGGAACAGGAAGGGGACGCGGGGGAAGGTGGGCTGGGCCGGGGCGCGGGTGGCGGCCCTGCTTGGGCCGGGGGGGGGGGGTTTGGGCCGCGGGTCCAGTTGGGGGGGAGGCCTGCTTTTTTTTTCTTTTGACTGTTTTGTTTTCTGTTTTCTCTTATTTGTTTATTTCCTTTTCTGTTTTATTTCATTTAAAAGTATTTAGACATTTTATAAAAATGTGTTTTCTCCACCATAATTACCAGGGTATTATTTAGAACCCACTGAACATTTCTGTTTGAATTTTTGAAAACTTTTATTTTCCACTTTAATTATATTTGAAGTTTGAACTAGGAGTTTGACAAGGGTGTGGTTCAAATGTGATCTAGCCCTGTTTAGCAACATGATTAGCTTAATCACAGGGGGTTACTGTAGCATGATTCTCAGGGTGTTACAAATCTCCTCCACTACAAGAAATCTCGTCCCGAGATTTAGGAGGTAGAAGAAAACAGTGCGGGGTATTCTTCGCGCAGACGATCCTCTCGTTCCCAAGTGGCCTCATCTTCAGAATGGTGCGACCACTGGACTTTGAGAAACTTGATCGCCTTCTGACGTGTGCGGCGTTCAGCTTGGTCGAGAATGCGGACCGGATGCTCTTTATAGGAGAGGTCTTGCTGCAATTCGAGCACTTCATGATCCACAGCTCGGATTGGATCCTTGAAGCATCGGCGGAGCTGTGACACATGGAACACATCGTGAACCTGAGAAAGGTTCGGCGGTAGTTCCAGTTGGTATGCCACTTTTCCACGTCCTTCGAGAATAGTGAATGGGCCAATATAGCGAGGAGCTAGTTTGCCCTTGATCCCGAAGCGGTGAGCACCCTTCATAGGTGTGACTCGAATATAAGCCTTTTCGCCAGGTTGATAGACCATGTCTTTATGATGACGGTCATACTGACTCTTCTGACGCGACTGAGCAGTCTTGAGATTCTCGCGAATAATGCGGACTTGTTCTTCGGCATCTTGGATAATATCCGGTCCGATGAGTGGACGTTCCCCAGTTTCTGACCAGTTCAGGGGGGTTCGGCACTTTCGTCCATATAACACTTCGAAGGGGGCCATCTTCAGACTAGCTTGATAGCTATTATTATAAGAGAACTCAGCATACGGGAGAGATTCCTCCCATTTCTTGCCGAAGGAAATAACGCAAGCTCGAAGCATGTCTTCGAGAACTTGATTGACGCGTTCAACTTGTCCTTGCGATTGAGGATGAAACGCAGTACTGAATGACAGATGAGTTCCCATTGCTTCTTGGAAACTTGCCCAGAATCTTGAAGTGAATAAGCTGCCACGGTCTGAGCTGATAACCAATGGAATACCGTGGAGTGAAACAATCCTGGACATATAGAGCGTTGCCAACTGGCTAGCAGTGATCGTTTCTTTGACCGCCAGAAAATGTGCAACTTTGGAAAGCCGGTCAATGACGACAAGAATAGCATCATTACCTTTCTGCGATTTGGGAAATCCAGTGACGAAGTCCATCTCAACATGGTCCCATTTCCATTCAGGAATAGAGATAGGTTGCAGAGTTCCAGCAGGCCTTTGATGTTCTGCTTTGATACGACGGCAAACGTCACACTCAGCAACATAACGAGCAATGTCTTGCTTCATATTAGTCCACCAGAATCTTTGACGGATGTCTTGGTACATCTTTGTACTACCCGGATGGATACTTAGAGGCGTATCATGAGCTTCTTTCATAACTTCCTGTGTCATATCCAGGTTTTTCTCTGTATATGGCACCACTAGGCGGCCCTTGAAGTATAGGGTGCCATCTTCAGAAATGGTGAAGAATGAGGGCTTTCCTCCTGCGAGGTAGCGCTTAATCTTGTAGGCTTCAGAGTCATACTTCTGTAGCCTTTTGATGCTGTCCTCGAGATCTGGTTTAGCAACTAGGGTATTGAGGGAACCCTGGGTAACAACGTGGAGGTTCACCTTGCCAAATTGTTTAGGAGGGGGAGCGAGTGCACCCGGAGGAACAATATGGAGGTTCAGCTTCCTGAATTCTTCAACAAGCGAGGGCTGAACTTTATGAACCTGGAGGTGGTTGCAGTAAGACTTGCGGCTCAAGGCATCAGCCATTACATTAGCCTTGCCTGGCGTATAGGAAATACCCAAGTCAAAGTCTGCAACGAGCTCCATCCATCTCTGTTGACGGAGGTTCAGATCTGGCTGAGTAAACAGATACTTCAGACTTTGGTGGTCAGTGAAGATCTCGCAACGATTACCGAGAAGGTAATGTCGCCACTGCTTCAGCGCATGAATGACAGCAGCAAGTTCGAGGTCGTGAACTGGGTAGTTCTCTTCGTGAGGGCGCAATTGTCGAGAGGCATAAGCAATCACTTTGCGGTCTTGCATTAGGACACAGCCTAATCCTTGACGGGAAGCGTCGCAGTAAATGACAAAGTCCTTCTTAGTATCAGGTGGAGCTAGAACTGGAGCAGAAGTCAACTTGTCTTTGAGTGCTTGGAAACTTTCCTGACATTTGTCTGTCCATTGGAACTTGACACCCTTATGCAACAGGTTAGTCAGAGGCCTGGCGATCTTAGAGAAGTTCTCGACGAATCGACGGCAATAGCTGGCGAGACCGAGAAAACTTCTGACTTGCTTAACGTTCTTGGGAGGAGTCCAATCAAGAATAGCCTGAACTCGCTCGGGGTTGACGGCAATACCATCCTTAGAGATGACATGCCCAAGATAGGTTACTTCGGGTAGCCAGAATTCACATTTAGAGAACTTGGCATATAGTTGATGTTCTCGTAGCTTTTCCAGCACAAGACGAAGATGTTCAGCATGTTCTTCTTCGTTCTTGGAAAATATCAGGATATCATCCAGATAAACCACGACAAACTTGTCGAGGTAATCCATGAATATGTAGTTCATCAGACGAGAGAAGGTGGCTGGAGCATTGGTTAAACCGAAAGACATGACGGTGTACTCGTATGAACCATAGCGAGTCACGAAGGCGGTCTTTGGGATATCCTCTTCGCGAACACGGATCTGGTGGTAGCCCAACCTCAAGTCGAGCTTAGAGAACACTGACGAACCCGCCAGTTGATCATACAGATCATTGATCCGAGGAAGAGGGTATTTATTCTGAATGGTAGCTTGGTTTATAGGACGGTAGTCCTGAACTAACCGGTTTGTCCCATCCTTCTTCTTGACAAAGAGAGAAGGTGCTCCCCAAGGAGAGCAACTTGGGCGAATGAACCCTTTGCGAAGAGACTTGTCGATTTCCTCCTTAAGCTCGAGGAGTTCATGCGGCGGCATTTTGTAGGGTCGCTTGGCTATAGGAGTGGTGCCTGGTTTCAAGTCGATGATGAATTCGACAGCTCTAGCAGGGGGAATCCCCGAAAGTTCTTCAGGAAAGACGTCGAGGAATTCACGCACGACGGGAATGTTTTCAATGCCCTCGAGTGGTGCAGCGTTCAATGCATTCAATGCATAGAGCCTTGCCTCGGCATTTTGCACCAGATGGGCTTGGTAAGTAACTATCTCATCCGAAGGGTGTAGCAGATGGATGGTCTTAGTGGTGCAAACGATTGAAGCAGTATGCGCTGTTAACCAATTCATTCCCAGAATGAGATCAATGCTACAGGACTTCAGTACGATGGGAGAGACAAGAAATTCCAGTCCTTCAATTTCAACAGTAACATCGCGACTGACCATAGAGGTTTGACATTGGCCCGCTGGGGTGTGTACCACTAGCGGAGTGTTTATCTCTTCGTGATTAATGCCATGCAGGAATGCAAATTCTGCTGAAATGAATGAGTGGGATGCTCCTGTATCAAATAAAACGGATGCTGGTACTGAATTTACGAGGAGTGTACCCATCACAGTAGCAGGCTGGTCTTGAGCTTCGCTGAGATCAACGTGGTTGGCATGAGCACGACCTTGAGACTTAGCATTGTTGTTGCGGGGCTGGTTGTTACCACGGCCAGTTGCTGGAAGGGCCAGTTGATTCTGATTCTGATAGCAGTTCCTGGCAAAGTGACCCGGTTGACCACACTTGAAGCACAGACCATTATCGGGAGTGGGAATAGGAGCCCCAGGTGGGGGAGCTGGTAGCTTTGACTGCTTGGATGGTGGAGGAGGCAGACGCGGCGCAGCATAAGATTTCCTGGGAGCAGGTGCATTTGGACGATACATGCTGTTCGGGATCCATATCTTACGCTTCTGTGAGGGCGAGCCCGAAGATGAGCCCGTGTCACGGTTGCGCCTCTGAGAGCTCTGGTATTCCTGCAGACCAGTCTCAACATTGATGGCCTTATTCACCAAGGTGGCGAAATCAGCAAAGTCATGCACTAGAAGTGCGAGCTTGATGTCAGCTTGAAGGCCATCACGGAACTTCTCCTGTCTGCGTGCATCAGTTGCAATGTCTTCTTCAGCATAGCGGGACAAGTCCAGAAACTCCCGCTGATAAGTTTCGACAGTTTTGTTGCCTTGGGTGAGGTTGCGGAACTCACGCTTCTTCCGGTCCATGACTCCCTGAGGAATGAAGCGGGCACGGAAAGCTACTTGGAAGTCTGGCCATGTGATGATTGTTCCAGCTGGCAGAGTACGCCTGTGGCTGTCCCACCATTGAGCTGCGGGTCCCTTCAAGAAGAAGGAAGCAAAGGTGACATAGCTGGCAGGGGCTACATCAGCAGACTCCATCTCATAGATGATGTCACGGAGCCAGTCATCAGCATCCAGAGGCTGAGTTGAGCTGCGGTAGATGGTTGGGTTGAGGCGTATGAAATCTTGAAGAGTCACTTGGGCTTGCTGCTGGTTCATATTGGGGCGAGGAAACTGAGCCATCATATTTTCCATGAATTGGCGGTTCAGTTCAAACTGTTGGATCATACCAGCCATGTACTCAGGTGGTGGTGGGGCATCGCCACCACGACCACGACCACCTGGTCTAACCATCCTGCTAATATATAACAAGGGTAGTTCAGCATTGAAAAAATTGGCAATGACAAGAATCATTCATGATGAAACATGCATAATGAAAGGAGCACGATAGCTACTACATAGTAGTCGGCATAACTTACAAAAGGGGTCATGCATAGAGTTCAGTACATAGAGTTCAGTACATGGACTAAAACATCATAGGCGGCACACAGGCTCGCGACGACTGAAACTAATACTACCATCAAGCCTACATCAGTCCCAAGAGGTACTGTGGAGGTAATCGTAGCCCGACAGCTGGTAGTGAGGCAACGGATAGTCCTCCACCTCAGCAGACTAGGGGCCGCGGATACTCAAGTGTAGAGCCCGGTGCTCAGGTGGCAGAAAAGGTCCAAGTGCGGGAGAGTAGCCTCCCACCTCTGGCCAACCGACACCGTGGGGCATCACGGTCCTGGCTAGGTAGATCGCAGAACGCAGTACCTGTCCAGACCGGACAAAGGGGTGCAGCAGCGTCAGAGCACGGTAAAGGTGCTGACGGGTGGTGTACATCTCGTGGCGAAGAGCTCGGTTAGCTCGATCCAGCCCATCAGCATGCAGAACCAGGTGCTGATGGTAGAAGGGCTCTTGGGTGACAGTGGAGTAGGCAGCAGTATAGTATCCCTCTGCACCAACATCAGAGGCGATAGCAATGTGCCTGAAAGGGGAGGTGTCCAACTCATGATACTCTCCACGAAGACGTGTCAGAGCAGCATAGGCTGCATCGTGGACAGCCATATCGATGGTCACACCAACACCATGTGCGGTGTGCAGCACAGTAGTGGAGTCATACTCCCGAGAATAGAGGTGGACGATGGCACGGTACTGCTCCTGGTTAAAGTCCTGGTACTCCTCGTAGACGGTGAACTCAGGGTGCCAGCGATAACCCAGATAGGTCATCATCTCAGCAAGCACCGCAGGTGATCCCGAGGCACCAATGGCCATCGTGTGGCGAACGACCTGCCTCGTGGGTTCCATCTGAAAGCAAAGACGTTTCAAAGGAGTCAAATGACAGTGTGTGCATTGTTCAAAATACTATTCTAAGAAACAACTATGGCTTATCCATCTTTGGGGTGAACGCGGTCACGGGATCCTAGTGTTAGAGTTAGTAAAGTCGTTAAACCCGAGTAGAAGAGAGTTCAGAGTCCCAGAGTAAAGGTCGAGGAGTAAAAGATCATAGTACCACCCAATGGCGACGTGGGCCCGTAAGACACACAGCCATGTTAGTAAAAGTTTTTGTAATGTCTAGACTCGACTTCGGCCAAGGAGTGTGGAAGGGGGTTCCTACAGGCAGTCGGCTCTGATACCAACTTGTGACGCCCCCGATTTGACCGTACACTAATCATGCACGCAAATGTGTACGATCACGATCAGGGACTCACGGGAAGATATCACAACACAACTCTAAAACATAAATAAGTCATACAAGTAATATAATACAAGCCAGGGGCCTCGAGGGCTCGAATACAAGCGCTCGATCATAGACGAGTCAGCGTAAGCAACAATATCTGAGTACAGACATAAGTTAAACAAGTTTGCCTTAAGAAGGCTAGCACAAAGGTAGCAACGATCGAAAAGGCAAGGCCTCCTGCCTGGGACCTCCTAACTCCTCCTGGTCGTCGTCAGCGGCCTGCACGTAGTAGTAGGCACCTCCAGTGCCGTGGGAGTCGTCGTCGACGGTGGCGTCTGGCTCCTGGACTCCGACATCTGATTGCGACAATCCGGTATAGAAAGGGGAAAAGAGGGAGAAAAGCAACCGTGAGTACTCATCCAAAGTACTCGCAAGCAAGGAGCTACACTACATATGCATGGGTATATGTGTAAAGAGGCATATCAGTGGACTGAACTGCAGAATGCTGGAATAAGAGGGGGATAGCTAGTCCTGTCGAAGACTACGCTTCTGGACATCTCCATCTTGCAGCATGTAGAAGAGAGTAGATTGAAGTCCTCCAAGTAGCATCGCATAGCATAATCCTACCCGGTAATCCCCTCCTCGTCGCCCTGTTAGAGAGCGATCACCGGGTTGTATCTGGCACTTGGAAGGGTGTATTTTATTCAGTATCCAGTTCTAGTTGTCATAAGGTCAAGGTACAACTCCGGGTCGTCCTTTTACCGAGGGACACGGCTATTCGAATAGATAAACTTCCCTGCAGGGGTGCACCACATAACCCAACACGCTCGATCCCAATTGGCCGGACACACTTTTCTGGGTCATGCCCGGCCTCGTAAGATCAACACGTCGCAGCCCCACCTAGGCTCAACAGAGAGGCCAGCACGCCGGTCTAAACCTATGCGCGCAGGGGTCTGGGCCCATCGCCCTATGCACACCTGCACGTTGCGAACGCGGCCGCGAGCAGACCTAGCAACCCACACGATCACGGCGGTTACGTCAAAGCGGTCCAACACGGCGCGCGCCACTCAGTCGCTGACGTCAAAAAAGCTTCGGCTGATACCACGACGCCGGGATACCCATAACTACTCCCACGTAGATGGTTAGTGATTATAGACCAAATGGCCAGACTCAGATCAAATACCAAGATCTCGTTAAGCGTGTTAAGTATCCGCGAACGCCGACCAGGGCCAGGCCCACCTCTTACCTAGGCGGTCTCAACCTGCCCTGTCGCTCCGCCACAAAGATCCACTGGCGGGTACTCCTTCGAGCCGACCCGACTTTAGTCATCACATGTGTCATGTATATAGTATATAAGTATATGCCCGTGATCACCGCCCAGGTGATCACGGCCCGATAGTATAGCACAGCAGACGGACAAGAATGTAGGGCCACTGATGGAAATCTAGCATCCTAGACTAAGCAGATAGGATTGCAGGTAAAGGTAGTAACAATAGTAGCAAGGATAGGCTATGCATCAGAATAGGATATCGAAAAGCAGTAACATGCTACACTACTCTAATGCAAGCAGTAGAGATTAGAGTAGGCGATATCTGGTGATCAAAGGGGGGGCTTGCCTGGTTGCTCTGGCAAGTAGGAGGGGTCGTCGACTCCGTAGTCGAACTGGGTAGCAGCAGTGTCGGTCTCGTAGTCTACCGGAGAGAAGAGGGGGAAGAAACAGTAAATACAATGCAAACATAAGCATGACGATGCGTGACATGTCAATGAGCGGTGCTAGGGGTGTCCTAACGCGACAGTAGTTGGTACCGGTGAAGGGGGGGAACATCCGGGAGGTATTCCCGATGTTTCACGTTTTCGGACAAACGGATCGGAGGGGGAAAGTTGCTAGTTCGATAGGTTAGGGAGGTGCGGTGGATGAACGGACTGCGTAGTCGGATTCGTCTCGTCGTTCTGAGCAACTTTCATATAGAAAACATTTTCATCCGAGTTACGGTTTAAAAGATATGAATTTTCAAAGTTTATTTGAATTTCTGGAATTATCTAATTAGCAGAAAAAGGGATATGACGTCAGCATGACGTAGGAGTGACGTCAGCGGTCAACAGTTCGGGTTGACTGGTCAAACTGACAAGGGGGACCCACCTGTCATAGACAGTGGGTTAACAGAGGATTAAACTAATTAATCTTTAGTTAATTAGCTACTGGGCCCACCTGTCAGTGAGAGATTAATTAAACTAATTATTTTTATTTATAAAAACATTTTCTTTTCTTTTTCTTTCTTTTTAATTTTTGCGGCGGGGCCCGCATGTCAGTGACTGGGCCTGCCCAGTCAGTAGTTGACTGGGTCAACCCAGTCAACTGGGCCCGTGGGGGCCACTGGCAGTGACCCAGGGGTGGCCCCAGGTGTGCCACGTCGGCGGCCGGCGCCGGAGTATCGCCGGCGACCAAAACGCACGGCGGCGCGCGCGGGAGGGGCGCGGGTTTCACCCACTGTGGGTTTGTGGGGGCGGGGCTGGGCGCGTTCGACGCGGCTCGACGTCGCGCGTCCAACGGCGGTGGTCGGAGGGGCTGGAACGGACGGGGTCGACCGCTATGGGCTCGCCGGCGGCGAGGAGCTACGGGTGCCCGACGGAAGCTACGCTAGAGCGCGCGAATGGCCGAACTAGCTAGCTAGGCGGTGCGGCATGGTGCGGTCGGGCTAGCGGGCCAACGCCCGTGACCCTTTGGTCACCGGAGACACGCCGGCGGCGAGCTCCGCGGCGTGGCGTTCGGGCGCGCGCGGGGAAGAAGCTAGGGAGCGCGGGCGAGCTAGCGGAGAGGGGGAGGAGGTAGAGGAGCTCACAGCGGAGCCGTAGGGAGTGGCAGCGAGCTCGGGGAGGGCGCGGGGTAGCCGGAGTCGGCGACGATCGACGGCGGCCGTGCGGGGAAGACGAGCTCGGGGAGGTCGATGTAGTGGCGCTCGACTCGTTCCCGATGGCGCAGTCGGCGTAGTCGACGGCGGGGAGTCGTTCGGGCACGTCGTCGGGGCGATCTGGGCACGGTGGCCGCGGGAACTACGGTGAACGGCGGCGAGCGCGCTCGGGCAGAGGGGAACGGAGGGGAGAGGGAGGGGGGTCTGGCGGGGGAGAAGGCGCAGAGGCCGAGGGAGAGCGGGGGCGAGTGGGAGAGAGGCCCGAGGGAGCGGGGGGCCGCTGGCGCCCTTATCCTCTCGCGGGGTTCACCGCCGGCGAGGGGGTTCGGCGGCGACGCTCCCCTGTTCCGACCCGGTCGGGGGAACAGGAAGGGGACGCGGGGGAAGGTGGGCTGGGCCGGGGCGCGGGTGGAGGCCCATCTTGGGCCGAGGGGGGGTTTGGGCCGCGGGTCCAGTGGGGGGGAGGCCTGCTCTTTTTTTCTTTTGACTGTTTTGTTTTCTGTTTTCTCTTATTTGTTTATTTCCTTTTCTGTTTTATTTCATTTAAAAGTATTTAGACATTTTATAAAAATGTTTTTTCTCCACCATAATTACCAGGGTATTATTTAGAACCCACTGAACATTTCTGTTTGAATTTTTGAAAACTTTTATTTTCCACTTTAATTATATTTGAAGTTTGAACTAGGAGTTTGACAAGGGTGTGGTTCAAATGTGATCTAGCCCTGTTTAGCAACATGATTAGCTTAATCATAGGGGGTTACTGTAGCATGATTCTCAGGGTGTTACAGTAACCCTCTCTACTTTCTTGCACATGCTATGTGGGTGAAATGATGATACCATGCAACCTTTCAACCTTTTCAGAGTTCATTTGAAATGCTTTTCAATTTCAGGGCCTTATAGCTCAAAATAAGCAGTAAATGCATGAAAAATAACAAATGAAGTCAGAAAGGGTTAAATATTGATGATGTGGCTTTGAATGGTGCATTTCGAACACACAAAAAGTCAGGAGTTCAAATAAGTTTAAAAAAATCAAATCCCTTTGTAACAGACGAGTTTCCGTATGAAACCTTGATACTTCGAAAGAGATTGTCCATTTTGTACACGAAGTGCATCCAATTTTTGCCGTAACCCTCTAAATTTTCTTGCATATGCTATGTCGATGAAATTATGATACCATGCCAACTTTAAACCTTTTCAGAGTTCATTTGAAATGCTTTTCAATTTTAGGGTCTTATAGCTCAAAATAATCAGTAAATGCATGAAAAATAACATATGAAGTCAGAAAGGGTTGAAAATGATGATGTGGCTTTGAATCGTGCATTTTGAACAAACAAAAAGTCTGGAGTTCAAATAAGTTCAAAAAAATGAAATCCCTTTGTAATAGACGAGTTTCCGTATGAAACCCTGGTACTTCGAAAGAGACAATCCGTTTTGTACACGAAGTGCATCCAGGTTTTGCCGTAACCCTCTCTACTTTCTTGCACATACTATGTGGGTGAAATGATGATACCATGCCAACTTTCAACCATTTCAGAGTTCAGTTGAAATGCTTTTCAATTTCAGGGTCTTATAGCTCAAAATAATCAGTGAATGCCAGAAAAATAAGAAATGAAGTCAGAAAGGGTTGAAAAATGATGATGTGGCTTTGAATGGTGCATTTTGAACACACAAAAAGTCTGGAGTTCAAATGAGTTCGAAAAAATGAAATCCCTTTGTAACAGACGAGTTTCCGTATGAAACCCTGATACTTCGAAACAAATTGTTCGTTTTGTACACGAAGTACATCCAGTTTTTGCTGTAACCCTCTCAACATTCTTGCACATGCTATGGGGATGAAATGATGATACCATGCCAACTTTCAACCTTTTCATAGTTCATTTGAAATGCTTTTCAATTTCAGGGTCTTATAGCTCAAAATAATTAGTAAATGCATGAAAAATAACAAATGAAGTCAGAAAGGGTTGAAATTGATGATGTGGTTTGAATGGTGCATTTTGAACACAGAAAAAGTCTGGAGTTCAAATAAATTCAAAAAAAATGAAATCCCTTTGTAACAGACGAGTTTCCGTATGAAACCCTGATACTTCGAAAGTGATTGTCCATTTTGTACATGAAGCGCATCCAATTTTTGCCGTAACCCTCTCAACTTTCTTGCATATGCTATGTGGATGAAATGATGATACCATGCCAACTTTCAACCTTTTCAGAGTTCATTTGAAATGCTTTTCAATTTCAGGATCTTATAGCTCAAAATAATAAGTAAATGCATGAAAAATAACAAATGAAGTCAGAAAGGGTTGACAATTGATGATGTGGCTTTGAATAGTGCATTTTGAACACACAAAAAGTCTGGAGTTCAAATAAGTTCAAAAAAAATGAAATCCCTTTGTAACAGACGAGTTTCCGTATGAAACCCTGATACTTCGAAAGAGATTGTCCATTTTGTACACGAAGTGCATCTAATTTTTATCGTAACCCTCCCTACTTTCTTGCACATGCTATGTGGATGAAATGATGATACCATGCCAACTTTCCACCTTTTCAGATTTCATTTGAAATGCTTTTCAATTTCAGGGTCTTATAGCTCAAAATAATCAGTAAATGCATGAAAAATAACAAATGAAGTCAAAAAGGGTTGAAAATTGATGATGTGGCTTTGAATGGTGCATTTTGAACACAGAAAAAGTCTGGAGTTCAAATAAGTTCAAAACATGAAATCCCTTTGTAACAGACGAGTTTCCGTATGAAACCCTGATACTTCAAAAGAGACTGTCCGTTTTGTACATGAAGTGCATCTAGTTTTTGTCGTAAGCCTCCCAACTTTCTTGCACATGCTA